>NC_142746.1:1789959-1809959 GCF_051943395.1 Hippocampus bargibanti | reverse complement strand
AGATGCCTTCTACGAGTCCCTGGATGCTACCATATCCAAAATCCCTGCCTCTGATAAACTTGTTCTGATGGGTGACTTCAATGCCCGAGTAGGTACTGATGCCAGGCTCTGGAAACAAGTAATCGGAAGGCACGGGACGGGGAAAATAAACAGCAATGGCCTCCGACTCCTCACTCTGTGCTCTGAGCATCAGTTGATTGTAACTAACACCATCTTTCAGCTGAAAAAGAAATACATCACATCATGGATGCACCCCAGGTCCAAACATTGGCACTTACTGGACTACATCATCACAAGGCAACGAGACCAAAATGATGTCTGCATCACGCGGGCCATGCGTGGGGCTGAATGCTGGACTGATCATCGACTGATCAAGTCCAGGCTCAAGCTGAGAATTCGACCTCCTCATAAGAAACAGCAGCCCCAAAGGCGTCTTAACACCAGGGCCCTGGAGTCCCCAGAATGTGCAGCCAGCTACCGCCACAAGCTGGCAGAGGGACTTGCCAGCCTGGACAACGACACCAGTAACGGTGACCTTGATGTTGAAAGCAGGTGGAAAAAATTGAGGACAACAATTCATCAAGCTGCCTCTGAGACCATCGGCTTCACTCAGAAACGTCATCAAGACTGGTTCGATAACAGCTCAGCTGCCATACAGGAGCTTCTGGAAGCCAAGCGCAAAGCCCATACCACACTTCTCTCCAACCCTCATTCTCCACTTCTCCTCTCTCACTACAAGGCCATCCGTGGTGAAACACAGAAACAGCTGAGGATGATGGAGAACAAGTGGTGGCTCAGCAAGGCCCAAGAAATCCAGAGGCATGCAGACAACAACAACACACACGCCTTCTATGATGCTGTAAAATCCCTGCAAGGCCCACGAAGACAATACATTGTCCCAGTTAAATCTGCAGACGGTTCTGTACTACTGAAGGACAAACAGCTAATACTTGAGCGCTGGGCAGAGCACTTTGACTCCCTGCTCAACCAAGTAAACCCTTCAGACACATCTGTCCTTGACTCCCTCCCAGAGCTTCCAACAGTTCCCTCCCTTGATGAACCTCCTCAGTTCACAGAGGTCCTCTCTGCAATCCGGAGCCTTAAAAACAACAAAAGCCCTGGCCCTGATGGACTTCCAGCTGAGGTCTTCAAGAGCGGCGGTTATCTCCTGACACGGAAGCTTTACCACCTCATCTGCAACATCTGGCAAAACGGGACACTTCCTCAGGAATGGAAAGACAGCAACATTGTCACCATTTACAAAAGGAAGGGGGACAAGTCAGTCTGTGGCAACAGCCGTGGCATCTCCCTACTTTCTGTTGCTGGCAAGATTCTTGCAAAAGTAATGCTGTTCCGTCTTACATCGCACATTACCGAAGACATCCTCCCAGAGACACAATGCGGCTTCAGGAAGGATCGAAGCACTCTGGACATGATCTTCGCTGCGCGCCAAGTTCAGGAGAAATGCAAGGAACAAAATAAGGACCTCTATATCACCTTCATTGACCTTACAAAGGCATTTGACACAGTTAACCGTGACATTCTCTGGACCATACTGCAGAAATTTGGCGTCCCCTCCAAATTTCTCGGCATCCTAAAACAGTTCCACAGCGGCATGCAAGCAACTGTACTTGTTGGTGGCCAGCAATCTTCCCCGTTCCCTGTGGAAGTCGGGGTGTAGCAGGGCTGTGTACTGGCCCCTGCTATATTCAACCTGTTCCTGATGTCAGCTACGCTCCTCTTCCATAAGTCCATCCAGGAAGGTGGCGGCGTACAAATCCAATTCCGCCTGGATGGTAACCTGTTTAACATCAGACGCCTACAGGCCAAGACCAAGACCCTGATCAGCGGCATCCATGAGCTACAGTATGCAGATGATTGTGCTCTGCTGGCCCACAGCCCAGCTGCCATGCAAAATGCCCTTGATACCATGTCCTCCGTCTACCGATCACTCGGTCTCGTGATCAATGTAACCAAAACGGAGGTCATGGCAAAAGAGAGTTCTCCAACCCCAGCGTTCACCCTCAGTGGCACACCCCTCAAGGTTGTCCAACAATTCAGCTACCTCGGCAGCATTCTAACACCCTCCTGTCTAATTGATGATGACGTCCAGGCCCGCATCCATCAAGCCTCCAAAGCTTTTGGCAGATTGCGTACTCGTGTGTTCGAAAACAACCACTTAAGAACTCCAACAAAAGTCGCAGTCTACCAAGCAGTGTGTGTGTCCACGCTGCTATATGGCGCAGAAGCCTGGACCGTCTATCGACGCCATGTGAGACGCCTTGATGCATTCCACATCAGGTGCCTCCAACGAATCCTTGGCATCACCTGGCAGGATCGTGTTCAACACACCGACATCCTTCAACGCACTGCCTCCACCAGTATCGAGGCCATACTGGCAAAGAGGCAACTTCGGTGGGTTGGACATGTCATCCGGATGCCTAGCTGCCGCTTGCCTCGACAGGTGCTTTATGGACAACTCTTGTCAGCGAAGAGGAACCCTGGTGGTCCTAAGCTGCGATACAAAGACCAGCTTAAACAGACTCTAAAGAACTGCAACATCAAGCCCAGCGATCTGGAGTCTGCTGCAGCGAACAGGCCACTGTGGCGCTCCTTATGCCACGAAGGGGTGACACAACTTGAAGACAAGCGCACCCAGAGGAGGATCGTGCGGCACGAGCAAAGACACCTTTGTGCTGCTTCAGTACCGCCTCGCCAGCCCGGTCCTGGCCTCACATGTCCTGAATGTGGCAGGATTTGTGGCTCCAGAATCGGGCTTCATAGTCACCTACAGTGGCATCGCCGCCAGCGCCAATAACCACTGTCCAATACCCCACAAAGCAATGGAAGCGACGTCATCCTCGACTTCGATGGACTGCCAAGAGTTGTGTGTGTGCTTGTGTGTAATGTAAATATGTGTATACTGCTAGTGTATGTGTGTGTATGTGTTGGTGTGTGTGTGTGTGTGTGTGTGCATGTGTATGTGTGTCTGCATGTGCGTGTGTGTGTGTGTGTGTGTGTGTAATGTAAATAATAATACATTTAATTTCTAAGCGCCTTTCAAAACTCTCAAGGACATGTGTGTATATTGTATGTGTGTTTGTGTGTATGTGTGTGTGTAATGTGAATGTGTGTATACTGCATGTGTATGTGTGTAATGTGTATGTGTGTATGTGTGTTTGCGTGTGTGTGTAGATGCGTGTATGTATTTATATGTGTGTGTATATGTATGATTCTGTGTGTGTGTGTGCATGTGTCTGAGAGAGAGAGAGAGAGAGAGAGAGAGAGAGAGAGAGAGAGAGAGAGAGAGAGAGAGAGAGAGAGAGAGAGAGAGAGAGAGAGAGAGAGAGAGAGAGAGAGAGAGATATGCTGATTTCCCCTGCCGTGGCATTCACACACACTCATAGGCAACTCCAAATTGCTCCCAAGTGCTGCCAAAGGATTGCAGGTGCAACATTAAGAAACGTTTTGCATTATGGCACCAATTTCGGCGCGTCAGCAAAGACGCTGCAAGAGATCTTGTTTCTTTCCGCTCTTTATGAAAGATGGCAAGCGCCGCCGTTTGGTATCTCAGACTCTGTTTTTTTAAATTAATGCCTCCACATTGACTTTCAATTGATTCTTTTGGCACCTTCAGGGGGCGCTATGGTGAAAGAGGACGCTCCCGATGGGAGCCAGCAAAGCCGGTCAGCGAAACGTGAAACGCTGTTCGGAAGGGATGAAAAAAAAAAAATTGCGGGCCAACGATTTCTGATCAATATACGACATTATGCGTTCAGATTTAGTTTGTATAAAAAATAGGATACTATATCTTATGAAATAATTGTTTTAATTAAAAAAAATATCTCAAAACATTTGGCTACAATCATGATTTGCATTTGACATCTAGGCCTTCAGTAGTGCTATGTCTGAATCAATCCAGGCCTTCATCACAAAGGTATTCTGATTCTGATTCTGATTCTGATTCTGATTCTGAAAACCTCCGCGAGCATATAATCTCTGCTGACAAACTAGGTTTTGGCAGATGAACCGAACCACCTTTGCTCTTATGGAACTGAAAAAGACCCCACCACAGGCTAGTGTTATTCATTATACATAAAATAAGGTATATTATTATTATTATTATTATTATTATTATTATTATTATTAATAATAATAATAATAATAATAATACATAAGGGCCATTGAAAACACTCACTGTCACGTTTTTTTCTGTGGGTGAGCAGCGACAGACACATGCGCTAACGTTCACTCAACCTGTAATAACTCAAATAGATAGACAGTTAGCTAGCTGGCTAATGGATAACTAATAGCTAGATAGATAGATAGATAGATAGATAGATAGATAGATAGATAGATAGATAGATAGATAGATAGATAGATAGATAGATAGATAGATAGATAGATAGATAGCATATAAATAGCAAATAGATAGCTAGTTAGGTAGCCAGCTAGATAGCTAGTTAGCAAATAGATATCAAATAGATATGTAGCAAGGTATCCAGCTATATAGCTAGCTAGATAGCAAGATTAAATTGCCAATAAATAACTAATTGATAGCCAGCTAGAGAGCTCGATATCTAGCTAATAGATAGCATCAATGACGTGCAGTCAGGGGAGGCAAATATCAAATGAAAAAATAAATCAAACATATTTATTTAGTGATTTGTACGTGAAAGTTCTTTTCCATTTAACTTCACCATTTTGGGATGTTTTTTTCTGAATTTTCACATTTAAGTAGAGACGAGCGGTGAGGCAGCAGCCGGCTGAGCCTCACCATATATTGCGCAATAACTATGTGAACTGTGCTGGCTTGCTCTGCAGTGAGACCGCATTGCTGTCCCTCTGCATATCGCTATTAAAGTGTTCAAACACTTAGTATATGAACTACATTTCTACAGTTTAGCTGCTGTGTATAATGTACAGTCACTGTACATTATAAACACTGTACTACAGTGTTTATTTTTATCAAAACTGTGTGCATAGGTGAAGCACACTGTTCTCCTGCCTCATGACAGGGGGCACTGGTGATTCCAGAGATTCTTTTTGTGACTCCTCGGCTGCAGAATAATAGAATTAGTGAGAGCAAGCTAGAGTAAACAATTAGTAAGTTAAGTGCAACCATCCAGTCATTTTTTCGTGTTGCTTGGCCTTATTTTCAGAATGGAGGATTACATATCTAAATTGAAATATTTTTCTAAACTGGACTTTCAATCGAAGCAGGAGATAATAACTAAAGGAAGACCAACACCGGACTGTATAGCTCACAAACGGTGAGGGATGGATGTAAATCTCCTGAACAGCTTCTGAGCTTTTTGGCCCAAAAGGATCTCATTGAAACGTTTCCTGAGGCGACAAAGTTGCTCCAGCTCGTGCTCACTGTTCCAGCTACTACAGCACAGGTGTCAAAGTCAAGGCCCGCGGGCCAAATCCGGCCCGCCACATCATTTTTTTCGGCCCGCGAAAGCAAATCAAACTTGTTAAATTCCATGATGATTGCTAAAATCTGAGCCATATTTTTGGATGTCAACCACAATAAAAGTCATTATTCTTGACTTCAGATTTGAAAACGAGTTATTCATTAATTTGCTGTGTGCTCTATATGTAATATTTGAAGGGATTTAAACATTCTAATGGGTTCCCCAAATTCATAACGGCCCTCGAGAGGAAACCATAACTACAATGTGGCCCGCGGCAAAAAAATGACTTTGACACCCCTGTACTACAGCATCGGTGGAGCGCTCATTCTCAGCACTGAAAAGACTGAAAACATACAATCGAAACTGGACTGATCAAGGATGACTTTCTTCACTGGCAGTGATCGCCATTGAGACAGAGAGACTTTTAAAACTGAAGAAAGATAAGGAAGGCTTCTACAAAGAAGTTATCGATGCCTTTCTTCAGAAGGAGCGGCGCATGGACTTCATTTATAAGTAAAGGTAAAAGATAATAACATTTTTTTAAATATTTTTTTTCTCGATGCTACAGTTTGTATATACAGTAAAGTCTCGTTATATCGATATTCAAGGGAGTCTGAAAAAATATCGATATAACCGGGACTATCGATATATCCGACCCTGTTTGCATGTAATTTTGTCCGTGCGTGCGTAGAAATAGTATCGATATAACCGGGACTATCGATATATCCGATATCGATATAACGAGACTTTACTGTATAAAGAATGCTGACATGACATTTTAAACAAAACACGTTAACTGTTGCCAATCAAATGGTGAATAAGCTACTCTGTAGAGTTCATATGTTTGTAAATCTGACTGTGATGACGTCAGTGCCTCACCAGCCATGAACCTCACCGCACTGTCGCTGGATAGCATATAGATAGCCAGCTAGGTAGCCAGCTGGATAGCCAGCCTGATAGCAAGCTCGATAACTAGATAGCTCAAGTGCAAATTGTGAGTCGGGCACTTTTTGTGTTGTTTTAAGGCTTATTTAGTAGAAAATGATGTTTGAAGGGGACCTGGGAACGGATTATTCTCATTTTAATGGATTCTTATGGGAAATAAATGTTCGGAAGACAAACTTTTGGCATTACACTTTCTGGGAAGCAATTAAGTTCGTAAGCTGATGTATCACTGTATTATTATTCAAGGTGGCGTTGAGGTGCAGCGAGAGTCATTAAGATTGCCAAACAGATGCCAGGATATCAACTGTGCCATTATAAAAACGTTATCCAACCATGTAATGGGGATATACGCAGTAACTGATTCATAACTCAACCCACCTCAAGGCTGATATATTTCAAGCGTGTTTTTAAACAATCAGCTCTGTATATACAAAGTCCTGCGCGTGCGCGTAGTCAAAAAGAAGTCATGCGAGGACACACAAACGGAATGTGAACCGGCAGACTAAACCAAAATCGAATGGCAACATTTGGCCATGGCTCCCTCTCCTGGGCTTTCTTCTGGGCTGAACTTTCCTCTTTTTTTCTTCATTTGCCACTTGAACAGCTTGTTTCTTACTTCTTTCTTTTCTTTCTTTCAAGGAGTCGCCACAGCGAATCAGTGTCACCAAAAAGGCTCCACAAATGGATCTTCAGTTTGTTTGTTTTTATCGCTTAAATGAATTTACTACCAAAAATAAGATTCAATTATATGTCAAATGATTTACTACTGATTTACAACTACAACTACAACTTCACCGTTTTTTTTTGTTTCCTAACTGACATCAGAAAAAACGTTTTATAGCATCTAAAATACCCAAAAAGCACAGGCTAATAATTTTAGTCAAATGCAAAACACCAATAAATATGACTTAAAGTGTCCCAAAACTACTTCAAAATGAGCTCGAAAACCAGGCAGATTCAGGAAGTCCCGCCCCCTTGTTCGTGACGTCACTATTGGTCACACCCTGCCTTTCTCCAGAATCAAAACAAAGGCTTCAGAGAGTTCAGATTTGGAAATAGATGCTTTCTTGTTACTCATCCAGTTATGATTATGATTCAAATAGTTCTGAAGAGGAAAACATAAATGTTTACAATCGATTAAAGAAGTCTTTCCGTATCAATTCGAGCCGTCTGGACTCCAGTGTAGCATCCCAGAAAATGCACAAGATGGCGCACAAGCTCCGTTTGAAATGGGCTGATTTGTACGCTGGGAATTTGTGTCAACATTCACCTTCTTTATGCGTGTCACCGCAATTGGCTGCGACACACAATGACTCACCATCGTGTTATTTATGTAGTTTTCCTTAGAATTTCACGATCAACATGGTGTTTTCAGACGAAAAAAAGTACCCAAAATGCATTGTGTGTCGCTTTCTCGGTCAGGGGCGTTCCAAATGTGACGCCAATTAACTGAAGGAAGAAAAAAGTTGGCTCCAATCAGCGGCTACCTTTTAGGAGCCGGCTCCAGTCGTTCGCTTCGAAGAGCCGATTCTTAGAGCCGATTCGTTCGTGAACGACACATCTCTCAGAGTTAATATTTCGCTCTTACTCATCACTTTTTTTCCAATGGATTTTAAAGTATAATACATGAGAAAAAAGTTCCGACCTGTCATTAATAAAAAAAAAACAGTATTTTTGTGTCTTAACAAATAAGGATGAAAAAAATGAAGGACAAGGTTTGCTCTTCTGCAGCATCAGCGTCAATTTACTCATTGACTGGAAGGAAGGAGGCCGGGGACTAGTGAGTGTGAGAGCCACTGTCCAGGATGAAACATCCAAGCTCCATGAATACATCAAAGAGAAGGCTCCAACGGTATGTACTCGGAGAATGTCTCAGACAATGGGGAACAAAGGATGAGGTGCTGGAAGATGGACAATCATGGGAGGAAAAGCCCCTACACGGGATGTACCACCGAACCATAACTGAAGTGGCTGATCTAAATAAGTCATATCAGTGGTTAGAGAGGGCTGGCCTCAAGGACAGCACAGAGGCACTCATCCTGGCTGCTCAAGAGCATGCCCTGAACACCAGAGCCATAGAGGCACGGATATACCACACCAGACAAGACCCAAGGTGTAGGTTGTGCAAAGAGGCACCTGAGACAATCCAACACATAACTGCAGGGTGTAAGATGCTGGCAGGGAAAGCCTACATGGAGCGCCATAACCAGGTGGCTGGCATAGTGTACCGAAACATCTGTGCGGAGTATGGACTGGAAACCCCAAGGTCAAATTGGGAAACACCTCCCAAGGTGGTGGAGAATGACCGAGCAAAGATCCTGTGGGACTTCCAGATACAGACTGACAAGATGGTAATGGCCACCAACCAGATATCATGGTCATAGATAAAGGGCAAAGGAAAGCCGTTGTCGTGGATGTAGCGGTCCAGAGTGATGGAAACATCAGAAAGAAGGAACATGAGAAAATCGAGAAATACCAAGGGCTCAGAGAGGAGCTGCAGAGAGCCTGGAAGGTAAAGGTGACAGTTGTGCCTGTGGTGGTCGGAGCACTCTGGGCAGTGGCCCCCAAACTCGACGAGTGGTTGCAACAGATACCGGGAACAACATCGGATATCTCGGTCCAGAAAAGCGCAGTGCTGGGAACAGCACGGATACTGCGCAGAACCCTCAAGCTTCCTGGCCTCTGGTAGAGGATCCGAGCTAAAATGGGGGACAGACAACACCCATGGTGGGTGAGACGCGGATTTATATACAGTAAAGTCTCGTTATATCGATATTCAAGGGAGTCCGAAAAAATATCGATATAACCGGGACTATCGATATATCAGACCCTGTTTGCATGTAATTTTCTCCGTGCGTGCATAGAAATAGTATCGATATAACTGGGACTATCGATATATCCGATATCGATATAACGAGACTTTACTGTATATATATATATATATATATATATATATATAACTACTAACATGGAAAAAAAGCAAAACAAATATTTTTACGAGAATACAAATCAATAAATACGTTTCATGTTGAATTGATCAGTAGTATCCACCTGCATGTTGACAACAACTAAACACTGTGTGACCAATAATTTTGCAGGAAATAATAATAATAATAATAATAATAATAATAATAATAATAATAATAATAATAATAATAATAATAATAATAATACATTTTATTTTAAGCGTCTTTCAAAGCTCTCAAGGACACTTTACAGTCACAGACAAGCATAGGTACGATAATAAATAAATTATAATCACAAAATATAATACAATGAATAAAATGTAATTATAAATAGAAACAAGAGGAAGAGCTACACAAAAATTCTATTTAAAATAGGTGGGTTTTGAGATGGGACTTGAAGGTGGGAAGAGACTCAATGTTACGAATG
Organism: Hippocampus bargibanti; assembly: GCF_051943395.1. Lineage (NCBI taxonomy): Eukaryota > Metazoa > Chordata > Actinopteri > Syngnathiformes > Syngnathidae > Hippocampus > Hippocampus bargibanti. The sequence goes on along the minus strand of NC_142746.1, from coordinate 1,800,201 downwards.
TTGGGAGGAAGTGAGTTCGAGAGTTTGGGGGCAGAGCAGCTGAAAGCCCGTCCCCCATCAGGAGGGGGGGGGCACACAGAGGAGGAGGGAGGAAGAGGATCTCAGTGAACGAGAGGGAATAGAAATTTGAAGAAGTTCAGATAGGTATGGGGGGGAAGGTTATGGATAGCTTTAAATGTATAAAGAAGAATTTTAAAGTTAAAGTTAAAGGAAATGTCCGGAAAGTCTGGTGTCATCCATGTAGGCTTGCCACCTTTCAGATCCGCAAAAATGAGGGACACTCTTCACGACGTTGTGACAGAATCAAAAAGTGTAGCCGATCAAATGTCAGTCTGATGACTAAATACTGCAGATTTTTGTCATAACCTTCTATCAGGAGGTTAATGAACGTTCCTCCGTCTTGACCAGGATTACTTAAGTCCCACCAGCGACTCATTAAAGCAAATTCATCTTCTGGAATGATTGTGTCCTCATAGCAACATTTTAATTAATTCCATCCACCCATATTGCGTCTTCTCATTTTGGGTCATTTCATGAAGAGACGCCATCAATTAATTTCTATTTAAAACAAAAACATGTAAGTATGCTTGAAATCAGGGGCAGGACATGGATTTCAATGCGAGGCCTTCAGTAGTGCTCTGTGTAAATCAATCTAGACTGAAAAAAGTGTGGTGTGATTTATGACAAGTCCACTTGATGGAACCATTAACCAGAAAATGGCTGACCGACCTTTCTTCGGTCATTTTCTTCTTGATAGAAGTCCGTCTTAAAAATGGCTTTAACAGCAACTCTCCAACGGAATCTATTTCTTCTCCTTCTTCAGCCATTAGGGTTTTACAAAACCGCAAAAATTATGCAGCTCACTACCGATACAGTGTGCTAGCTATGGCCGGTATGCTCTTGTCACTAGAGGCTAGTAATAAGAACAGTTTTCGTTTTTGCAAATTATGCTTGTCTAGTCACTAGCCAAGCATAATTTGCAAAAACTGTTCTTATTACTTATTAACAGGGAAAAAGTCATGAAAGGAAGCTAAAAGACAATTTGGAATTATTTAATAAGAATTTATGGAAAAAGTATAATCTGTCACGGTTTGCAAGGTGGTGATGGCGGGTGCTGACCCCAAAAAGCAGGCAGGAGGGAGCAGGAGGTTGTTTGACAAGTTGTATTAAAATAAAAGTCAGCAAGAACAAAATGTAAAATATCAAAATCATCTGAACAGAAAAAAATACAAAGTATCAAAAGAAAACCAAGTGTAAAAGTCCGCCAATGTTAAACAAACACGTGCACAGCATACAATTGCATACAAAGCATAAAACAAACAATGAACCGACACCGGATGGTCGTTCCGGGAGTCCTTTTAAGTGTCACTGATTAAAACGACCAGCACCTGCGAGGATGCAGGCAGGGCTGACGTCGCTACCCGTTGGTCGCCAATCCGAACGTGGCAGTCCGCCACTGATCGGGAGACCAGCACCTGTGCAAGTGCAGGCGGGGTCGACAGCGCCACCCGTTGGTTGCCAACCAGATTATGACATAATCAGAATCAGCTTTATTCACATCGGTCCGTGATTTAGATATTTTTAGGCCAGCAGAGAAGGCTTTGCAGGTCCTGACGCTCTACCACTGCTTTTAATGCACTCAAGATTCATCAAATTACATCAGGATAAAAACAAAACTAATACAGTATGACAAGTTAATTCATGACAAACGACAAACGCTATGGGGCAGTGCGCTACTCTGATGTCAGCAAAGCGACGGTAAACAAGCGAAGAAGACCGTCAAGCAAATATGGTGAACGACAAGGTCGGTAACTTTCACCACAACCTATTTGGTTGTATTTATCATAAATATTTGACATTATTATCGGGGAAAGAACGTCATGTTATATTTATCTTAATCCGAATGAGAGTCGATTTTGTTGCCGACGTTTAGCAAGCTAATTCGCGATGTAGCATAGCGTATCTTGCGACGTAAACTACCACACAGGACATATCCAGCTGTTCGACTGTATGAAGATAAATAACTAAATAGCTTTCAGACTAACTTATTTATGTATTTATGTGTATATGAATAAATATACATCTACTGTGTGTTTAGAGTCCTCTGGGCCAACTGAAGGACCTGGTGGAGCTGAAGGATCAGCTGGAGGACATCCAGAAACGGATGGAAGATGAGATTCAAGCCGGGGTTCCTGCTGTAAGTGACCCCCTCGCCCCCAGTTAACAAAAGTTAATAATAATAATAATAATAATAATAATAATAATAATAATAAATTTCATTTTTAAACGCCTTTCAAAACTCTCAAGGTCACTTTTCAGTCATAAGAAGTTTTTTTGTGGGTGAGCAGCGGCAGCCACATGCGCCAGCGTTCACTCAACCCAGAATAGTTTAAATAGCTAGCTAGGTACATAAAATACAGAGAAGACATTTTCCAAGAACCTCTCATCTGCCCCCATAATGTAAAGGCCAGTTAAACATACTACCGTTGACATGCATGCACGATAACAATGAGGGTAATTCGGTTTAAAGGACAACCGACACCTCCGGACAAGTTGCGTCCATAATTTGTAAAATCACTTCAAATGACTTCTACCGAGCGCATTTTACAAAGATTCCACCGCATATAGGTATATTTTACGTTTTAATGCTCGCGCTGAATATTCAGGAAGTCTTGTTTTTGAGTTGATGACAATTCCCTGAATGACGTCACGTAGGGAACGCCCCTGACCGACAAAGCGACACACATTTTGGGCACCTTTTTTCCTCTGAAAACACCGTGTTGATCGCGAAATTAAAAACGCAAAAAGAAGGTGTTAAGTTGACACAAATACTCAGCAGACAAATCAGCCCATTTCCAACGGAGCTTGTGCGCCATCTTGTGCATTTTCTGGGATGTTACATTAGAGTCCGGCTCGAATTGATACGGAAGGACTTCTTGAATTGATTGCAAACATTTATGCTTTCCTCTTCAGAACTATTTGAATCATATTCATAACTGGATGAGTAACAAGAAAGCATCTATTTCCAAATCTGAACTCTCTGAAGCCTTTGTTTTGATTCTGGAGAAAGGCAGGGTGTGACCAATAGTGACGTCACGAACAAGGGGGCGGGACTTTCTGAATCTCACCAGTTCCGACATCATTTTGTGGCAGTTTTGGGACACTTTAAGTCATTTTTATTGCTATTTTGCATTTGACTAAAAATATCAGCTTGCGTGTTTTGGGTATTTTAGATGCTATAAAACGTTTTTCTGATGTCAGTTAGGACAGGGGTCCCCAACCTTTTTTGCGCCAAGGACCGGTTTAATGTCAGACAATATTTTCACGGACCGGCGGATAAATACAACAAAATAAAATAATACCACAGGCATGGAAACTGTTTTTTTTTCTTTCCTTTAAATATAATAATAAACGTGAATCCATTGTGTATTTTTATACAACTTTATTAGCAGAGTCCTGGTCACATCGCGCCAACAACATATGTAACATCGTCTCTGCCCCTTAACACTGTGGTCACCATGGTAATGTTTAAACGTGCCTTCAAAATAAGATACACCACAAAAACATGTACAAAGTGCATGAAAAATACAACTCACTACAACTGAATCAGTGGGAAACCTGAGCTTGTTTCTCTGCAACAAGACGGTCCAGTCTAGGGATAATGGGAGACAATGACACCCGAAGTGTCTTACTTATGTCCAGTCTACTCCGTAGTTTTATTTTGGTTGCTGTCACTGCAGAAAATCCCGCTTCACACAAATAGGATGTCGGAAACTGCAACAAAGTTTTCAGTGCTGTTGCGGCGATGTGTGGCTATTCTGCCATCACTTTAATCCAAAACACCGGCAGAGTTGTTGTCTCAAACATACTTTTGAGTCCACCATCATTTGCTAACTCCAGCAGTTGTTCTTCCTCTTGCACAGGCATGCTGGATTCACGTGGTTTGTTGACAAATGGGTTGCAGATCCATTCCTTGGCAGTTCGTCAATGACTATACACTGTTATTCACGCGCCGTCCCCACAAATCCAGTTTGGCTTTAAATGCAGCTACAGCGAGACCTCAACTTACGAACTTAATTGGTTCCCAGACAGAGTGTGTAAGGTGAAAAGTGTGTATCTCAAAAATAAATTTCCCATAGGAAACCATTAAAATGGGAATAATCCGTTCCTGGGTTTCCATAAAATTTACTTTTCAACTAAAACTACACACAACATACCTTATTCTATGTATAATAAATGTGCTATTGTATTGTAATAAAATAAATTCACTACATTGTATCATAAAGTCACTTTATATACATTTGTGATGGTCATTTATGGCTTGATGGAATGGCGTTGGAGGTCGAAGGTCAAAGGGAATTGCTGTTTGGAAAGAGAGGCGCATTGCATGAGGACTGTAATTAAAGAAATAAACTGTGCTGTAAGATAGTTTTATTTACCTTTTTGATGGTCGTTGATGGCTTATGGAAGGAGAGTCACCTTCCATAAGGACTGTTGGTAACTTAACCTCTGATGCTGTTCGGTCGTGTGTTTCCGCCGAAGATCACTCCGCCAGCCGTGGTGGGTGTGTATTATGAAAATAGTGCTTATTATAAGGTTTAATCTTCACAAATGTGACGTTTGTAAGATGAAAAGTTTGTAAGATAAGGTGTTTGTAAGTTGAGGTCTCACTGTAGTTCATCAGCCAACTTGAAGACAGTTGTCATTTTCCCCTGAAGTGACAGATTGTGTTCATTGAGCAGGTTGAATATGTCGCACAAGTAAGCGAGCTTTGCGACCCATTCCTCGTCACGGAAATACGCTGCAAGCGGTGACTTTTCATTTTTCAAAATAAAACATAGTTCGGACTCAGATAATAAATAAAACTGAAATTATGTAAATTATTTAAAATCATGTACATTATTATCGGGTCGATCTGAAAATAATCATGACTAGCTTAAAGAAAGAAACTCAAGGAAAGTAAATACAATCATTTAATTTTCGCTTAAGTTGATTAATACAGCTCCCACTCACACTATAGCTGTAATAAGAGTGATATCTGTTTAATATCACAATCGACCTCGCCAAGTCAATGCCCAATTTAGACTTTTCAGCATCCGGCCAAGGTGAGGTTACCACTGTTGATTTTAACGTCCTCATCCACATTTCAAGCGGACTCCCTGTCTCTTTTTCATCTCATAATCAGGGCGGCAGTCTACTGGGTTCTCCCTTCCTGAAGGGCTTCCTGGCCGGTTACGTGGTGGCCAGATTCCGCTCATCCGCACTGCTGGGCGCCGTGGTCGGGACGTGCACGGGAATCTACGCTGCGCAGAATTATAAGATTCCTAACGTGGAGAACACGGTGAAGGACTACATCGGCAGTCTGAAAGGAGGAAGTCGATGAGAAATGATGTTACGATTGTGTATTTGTTTTGTACAAGTGTTCTGCCTCCTGCAGTATAGTAAAAATGATCCTTTGGGACTATATTGCACTTTATGGTCTCTCAGTGGCTTTGTTTACTTCTGCAGGGATGCGTGTGTCTCCAGGTGTTGTTTATAGGTCATTTTTTTTCTTTTTGAGGTCATGCTTGTAAAATCATTTTTGTCATTGCTGTAAAATTTAGTCTAGAATGCATACGCATACACACTGCGATCCGATAGTGCTGATGTAAAAATATATTGCTGACATTCACAAAACTTGCACAAATGTAAAAATAGAAGTGCCTTCCCTCGTGGGTTGTGTTTGCCCATTTTTATATGCTGGAAGTGTCCAACCATGCACTTTTTTGTTTGCAAAAAAACTCAAAAATATTTGTCCTTACCTCAGAATTATTCTGTGGATTTTTTTTTGTGAGTGCTTCCCATTGAGAATATTTTTTATAGATTTTGGTCAATTACTCCTGGAATCACAATATCCATTTTTATATATTTTGTTGTTGGTCAACAGGTTCTTTCTTTTACTCTGTTGTGTAAAATTAAATGGGTAACAAAAGCCACACGTTGTGTTAACATGATTTGTTTGAAAAGCAACTGTCGCCAATTTAGCAAGTGTGTCTGTCTTTCTATCAAATGGTGAGTAGTTTTACTTTATTTGAATGTTATTGCGCCAATGACCATTTTATATTTGAGTTAGTGGTGTTACACTTCCGGGTTGAGTGAATGCTGGCCCATCTGGCTGCCGCCGCTCACCCACAGGGGGGAAAAAGTTCTTATCCTATGCCTGTAAAGTGTCCTTGAGAGTTTTGTTTTGTCTTCTTCTTTTCCATTCGGCTTTTCCCGTCAGGGGTGGCCACAGCGAATCAGTCCTCCATCGTCAGAGGTTTGATTCGCCGAATCCACATTTTTATTAATTTTCTCTTCTCCCTTTCATGTACGTCTTCTAAATCATTGATTTTCAAAAAGTGTGCCGCGGCACACTCGTGTGCCAAGAGAAATTATACATTGTCACTTTTTTATACATTTAATATTTTATAAAACATTTCATAAAATATTTATTAAACCTTTTCTGAAAATATGTTATTTTCCGGTGTCCGTGCGGTAAACACTGGGAGGGTAACTTAATATTCGTCCGTGTGGCAACACGGAGCTGATAGCCTCTTTTCGCCAAAAGACTTACTAATGATACATGTGAGATGTCGTGGCGATAGTCATGGTGAAGTTTTTATAAATGACAACTTGAACTCCGAATTGGGCTCTGTACAAGATTATGAACTGTATTAAGGCCCTCGTGTTTATCTAAACAGGTCCCGATTTCACACTGACAGAGTATAAATAAATTGAGAAATTATATCGTCATTAAATATCCTGTTCAGAGTGTCATTTTCTAACATTTTTGGTTTGTGGTGTGGTGAAAAAAGTTTTCCAATGTAAAAAAAACGTCTCCTGGCTCAAAAAAGGTTGAAAAACAGTTCTAAACTAAAACATTAAATAAAGGACAGGAAATAATTGAGGTGTTGCTATTTTCCCGGGCGACTTTAGGGGGCGAGAGGGTGCGTTTAACATGACGGCGCTTCCGGTTTCCTGTATTCCTTCTTCGAAGAAGCCGATGAACACTGGAATTTCTCAGACAACCAGTCGATTCGCTTCTAAAGTGACACGAATTTTCTGAAAACTTAAGAACAAGGAAAATTACCTCACCCGTGAACGTTTCGTTGAGGGAAAACGTCGAGTCCAGCTCACCGTTTTCCGTCAGGACAGTGTGACGGCGACGCGCCAAATTTGAAATGAGCTCGACTGTTTGACTAGCCAACAAGAGCAACCTAGCCTCCAACAAGCTAGCAAAAAATAAAAAGACCCCGTTGTAATACTTCGTTTGCGTCTTGTTTATCGTCATCAGTATTAGAATACTTCGTTCTATTTAATCCTCCTTTCAGAGAGATGAGCCGAAGAGCAAGGACCACGGTCCCCGGAATTTACGTGGATTTTGTTTCAGACGAGGACAGGTGAACATTTCATGTTATGTTTTTGGTGTGTTTTACGCACCTTTTACAATGTTTAGTTCTGAACGGTGTTTCCCAACCTTTGTTGAGACAATTGGCTCGTCTCAGATAAATCTCAAGACACAGCACCAATTATTATTATTTTATTTTTTAAGGCGCACACAAAAACACTGGAAAATACGATAGCAGAAGTACTCTGTCGGTATAACTACAGCAATGATCCAACTAGTTTTCCACAAATGAACACACCCGAACATACAACTATGCCAAGATATGCACAAAAACAATTAATTGATGTTGTTTTTCTAAATGTTTAAACTTTTTCTAAAATGACGATGTCTACATTTTAAAAAATCTTCTAAACTGTCAATATAGCATAATCACGACTAGGTGTAGCTAGCTAGCTATTAGCTATCTATTAGCTCTAGTTCTAGCTATCAATCTATTAGCTATATATTAGCATGATAATAATAATAACAATACATTTCATTTCAACCACCTTTCAAAACTCTCAAGGTCGCTTTCCAGTCACAGGATCAGTTATTTTGCGGGTGAGCAGCGGCAGCCACCTCTAGCTCTAGCTACCTAGCTATTATCTCTAGCTAGCTTTCTATCTATTTGAGAGTTGAGTGAACGCTGGCGCGTGTGGCTGCCGCTGCTCACCCACAGAATAACTGATTGTAAAGTGACCTTGAGAGTTTTGAAAGGCGCTTAGAAATGAAATGTATTATTATTACTCCTTTTAATAGTTACGACATTCAATCATTTTTTATGTAGATTAGATTCCATTAACCTTTATTAGTCTCACAGTGGAGAAATCAAAATTGCACAGCAGCTACGTTATGAAAGGAAGAGCAAAGGAAAAAGAAGTAGAAAAAAAAACAATACAGGTGCTGCTGTAAAGGCAGCCACTCTCTCGGCGCCATCTTGAAGTCAAAACAACAACAACAAAAAACAAATAATGTGACACAACATAAAAGACAAAAACGGTCATTCAATCTTAAGCACTTTTCTCTTTGTTGTATGAAGCATTTCTAGAAGAAACAGGAGTGGATGAACTCACAAGAAACATTTTCCAGTCACGTTACCCAGCCTTACAAAGCACATGTTAAAAAATACCATGTATTTAAAAAAATGTATATATACAGGTAACATCCGAGTTACGACCTGGTTCCGTTCCGACAAAACGGTCGGAAGTCAAACGGTCGTAAATCAAAATGCATTCAAAATGGCTGACGCGAGGTTTATACGACAGGGTAGTACGCGATGTCAATCTGTTGTTTTTAAGCAATGTTTTTCTATTGAATACTATTAGATACCAAAATGTTGACAGTTTATAAATTGGATAACTTTTAGTGTCATTTTAATCATTTTATATTTCATATTATCTATCTTTATTACTGTGTCGGCGCACACGCTTCCTGCTGACCCAAATACGCACGGTTTCCCACGCATTCCCGCCGATTTCTGCGCGTGTGAAATGCTGTCTGGAGAAAATTGTTGGACACGTTTGTTCAGAAACTGTTATTTTCTATCCTCATTTTGTGCAATGCTGCTCCGGCAAATTAACATCCTACTTGTTCAATATTGTCACGTTCGGATTGACAGCTGGGGGGTGGAGCCGCAAGGGCCCCCGCACATCCCGTAACCCTTTCGGGATTGTTCCTTCTCTGCACCACCGTGTGCGAGTTGCTTTTCGCCATTGGCATAGAATGCGGGTCGGGTTTCCCATTACCCCCCACCCCACTCGTCGTTTTTGGTATTCTTTATTTTTGATTATTCCCCTGGTCCTCTTTTTGGGACCAGCGCTTTGTGTTTTCTTTTGATAAATCATCCTGCACGGACCTCTCTGTCGCTTACTCGGGGATCCAGACATTGAATGTCGCTCCGACGAGTCGGCTGCTCTCTGCCTTGTTTGGAACTTGATAGATCTAAACAAGAAGGACTATGTCGAGTTTTTTATTCGACCAAATGCATCGCAAACATGCTGCGGACTTCAACAGCGTTGCCGGTGGAAGCCGTAGAATTTTTTTAAAAAAAAGGTCCGGCGGTCGTGGTCGTAAGTACGTGTGGCCGTAACTCGCGTCGGCCGTAAATCGGATGTTACATGTACATACAGGTAACATCTGACTTACGACCAGCTCGACTTATGACCACCTGTACTTACGACCACAACCTTCAGACCCTATTTTTTTTTTCATTTTAATTCTACGCCTGGCACCGCAACGCCTATGACAATTTTGGGCAGCCAGCCTGCATCTCTCGCACAGAAATCGACCGTGTGATTGCACCATAAGGGGGAGTTTGCGAGTCATTTAGCCTTCGAGTCTCTATTCAACATTTTGAATGGATTTCGTTTTTGACCGTTTGGTCGGAAACAGAACTCGGTCGTAAGTCGGATGTTACCTGTATATACAGTAGATATTTATTGCTCACTGCTTATTATATTGTCATCTACTTTTTAGTGAGATTGAGGAGATCTCCAAGCGTGGCCGGGTTGACAATGAAGAAGAATGGAAGCCACCTGAGCCCAAACCACCCCCCAGTGTCTCAGTTGTAAGTAAGAAGAGACCCTCCAAAGACAAATTGCCAAAACGTGAGGATGCCAAACGGGGCACCAAACCCCCCAAAGATGGACGAAAGCAGCCAAAGCCTAAAATTAAAGCAAAAGCACAGGATGGAGATGTTCAATCACGATTGACTGAGGCTGGACAAAGCATCAGAACAAAAGAGGAGGTATCAGCAAACGAAAAAGATGTTGTTTTGTTCACTTGCTCATTGGAAATCTGCTTCCCCTTGCAGAGGATGTCACTCACCGTCTCAA
>NC_142746.1:1667459-1784959 GCF_051943395.1 Hippocampus bargibanti | reverse complement strand
AGCTGCTACAATGAGTGATGTGTCGTTCGCAAACGAGCCGTTCTCCTGAAAGAAAATGGCAGCTTGCTTGTTTTGGTCCTCTAGTCTCCGCCCCCAGTTGTCGGTTAAAGCCATGTGATTGGTCAAGAACGCAGCAGTGAGAGGGGGGGGGGGGGGCACAGACAAAGAGAGAATGAAGCCATTCTCCAAACAAGAAAATGGCTGCCGACATTTTTAGTCCTCTATTCCGTGCCCCCAGTCTTTGGTTAAAGCCACGTGATTGGTCAAGAACGTAGCAGTGAGGGGGTTTAAATATTAAAGAGACAGGCAGACGACAGAGAGAGTGACAAAATGGATAGAAAACAGTGAAATTTGGACTCGTTTCAACTTTGATGTTCAAAGCCAGAGTGTAGACTGCAAGGTTAAAATTCCCATCAGTCAGGCTCCACAAATAACCCGCACAAGCCATCTGTACACTTGATGAAAACGGCTATCAACCCAGCTAAACAGAACACAATTGATGAGGAACAAGGTAAAATGATCGCAGAGAAAGCACCTACAAGGGGTCATTCCTCAAGAAGGTGAAAGAAGAAGGCTACGTTCCTCATCAAGTGTTTAATGCTGAGGAAACAGACACTCCATTCCATCAAGCCATCAACGACCATCACAAAGGTCAATAAAGCGACTTTATTATATAGTACAGTTTATTTCTTTAATTATAATACCATAGCACATTTATTATACATAAAATAAGGTATATTTTGCGTAGTTTTAAGGCTTAGAAAATTAAAAACTAGAAAATTGTTTTATGGGGACCTGGGAACGGATTATTCTCATTTAAATGGTTTCCTATGGGAAATTAATTTTTGGGATTCACACTTTTCGCCTGACACACTCAGTATGGGAACCAATTAAGTTCGTAAGGCAAGGTATCACTGTATAAGTACTGCATTTTGCGGTGTATAAGGCGCACCCAAAAGCCTTGATTTTCTTCCAAAGATGACCCTGCGCCTTATACGCAGGTGCGCCTTATATCTGATGTCGTATTGAGCCACATGTCTCGCGACGACTGTCACCAACCACCCCCCCTTAGAAGAAGTAGTGCGCCTCTAATGTAGCGCCTTATAATGTGATGTGACTTATATTTATTTAGTACCTCAGCTCATGAACATAATTGGTTCCCAGAAAGTGTGTGTGAGGCGAATGTTCGTCTTCCGAAGATTTATTTCCCATAAGAAACCATTAAAAGTGAAAATAATCCGTTCCCAGATACCATAAAACATAATTTTCTACTAAATAAGCCTTAAAACAACACACAATATACCGTATTTTATGTATAATAAATGTGCTATTGTATTGTAATGAAAGAAATAAACTGTACTATATATAATCAAGTTGTTTATTGACCTTTGTGATGGTCGTTGATGTAGTTGCCTCTTATAATAATAATAATAAATTTTATTTCAAGAGCCTTTCAAATCTCTCAAGTACACTTTACAGTCTCAGACAAGCATAGATACAATAATAAATAAAATACCATTAGAAATAGAATACAATAAATAAAATGCACTTAGAAATAGAAACAAGAGATAGTGCTACACAGAAAATGCAATTTTAAATAAGTGGTTTTTGAAATGGAATTTGAAGGTGGTACAGTAAAGTCTCGTTATATCGACATCGTATATATCGATAGTCCCGGTTATATCGATACTATTTCTATGCACGCACTGAGAAAATTACATGCAAACAGGGTCGGATATATCGATAGTCCCGGTTATATCGATACTTTTTCGGACTCCCTTGAATATCGATATAACGAGACTTTACTGTATATAAATCAATGTGTATGTATTGATATCCGAGTGAAGTGCAATGCTTTCTGGGCAATAATACCCTCACTCACACTGTTGCACACTGCTAGCTGCTTTGTGTTAATCCAAATCAACAAAAGTTTTTTCTTGCGGCGGTTGCCGATAAAGCGCTGGTCAGACCTCTGGCAATGTTTTTTCCCTTACACGATGAGGCAGCCTTTGCTTTTTGTACTTGTTAGCGCTTTGTTCCAGCTTCAGCTGTTTTTAAAGTGCTGTATGAATCAATGTGTATGTATTGTATTTTGTACAACAGGCTCCAGGTCAGATAACTCCAGACCCACAAAAATTAGGAATTACAGTGATACTTAAGCTTACAAACATAATTGGTTCCCAGAAAGTGTGTGCAAGGCGAAAAGTTCGTCTGCCAAACATTTATTTCCCATAAGAAACCATTTAAATGAGATTAATCCATTCCCAGGTCCCCATAAAACGAAATAAATACTAAATAAGCTACTACTAAATAAGCCTTAAAACAACACAAAATATACCATCGATGAAAAGGTTTCTTCAGCCGTCATCTGTACTTCTTTTAAGTACAGATGACGTCTGAAGAAACCTTTTCATCGATGGACCACTCCTGTACGACTGAGAGCTTACACAGACGCAAAATATACCTTATATTGTGTATAATAAATGTGTTATTGTATTGTAATTAACTCACCACCTTGGATATTAGGAACGACATCTGATTGATGGTCATAACGTGACCCTGACATTTTTTTTCCAATGACCCGTTCTCAAAAATGTCACATTGGCTCATGTGTTTTTACGCCAGGTCTCTCATCTGTTGAAGAGGTGTCAACGGGGGTGCTCCATATTCTGGCCTACACCATCGCCAAAGACCCCGAAACCCTCACCTATGTCAAAACATTGTGAGAGTGCGCACACCCACACACGCACGCACACACATACGCCATCACCTTTCCTTTTTTAATATTGTACGGCACCCGCAGGTGCGAGAATGACGACGTGAGCCTCCAGTCGTCGGTGACCAAGACGGCCCTCAAGGAGAAAGAAGAAAAATCGGAGTCAGCCGACAAGAGGAAAAACAAAAAGCAGGATATTGACAAGTTTCACCTCTACTTTGATTTCACCAGCACTGTCCGGCGCATCCAGCCTCATCAGGTATGTCCATATCCTCTTGTTCCGCCCCCTTGTTCCTGGTGTCACGTCATGACGTCTTGCTTTCCTTGAGAATCAAAACCATGGCTTCAGATTCGGAGAAGATGCTTTCTTGTTACTCATCCAGTTATGAATATGATTCAAATAGATCTGAAGAGGAAAGCATACATGTTTTCAATCGATTAAAGAATTTATTCCGTGTCATTTTGAGGTATCTGGGGGGCAAATGTAGCACCCAAAAAAGGCAGACGATGGCGACAAAGCTCCGTGGAAATGGGCTGATTTTTTTCCCATGGAATTTTTGTCAGCGAATATCAAATACAGTCAAGTCTCGTTATATCGATATTCAAGGGAGTCCGAAAAAATATCGATATAACCGGGACTATCGATATATCCGACCCTGTTTGCATGTAATTTTCTCCGTGCGTGCATAGAAATAGTATCGATATAACCGGGACTATCGATATATCCGATATCGATATAACGAGACTTTACTGTAGTTGCTCGGTGCAACACAAAACGATTCACCATCGCGTTATTTATGTGTTTTCCTTCTAATTTCTCCATCAACACGGATCAACAAGTTTTCAGACAAAACAAAAAATGCATTGACGTGATGAAAGGACTGCTACAGTGTGTCCTTTCTTGGTCAGGGGCGTTCCTTCCGTGACGTGAGGACTCGTCACCAACTCAAAAACAAGACTTCCGGAATATTCGGCGCGAGTCTTAAAACGTAAAATATATATGCGGTGGAATCGTTTGTAAAATACGCTCAGTAGAAGTGATTTGAAGTGATTTTACAAATTATGGACACAACTTGTCCGGAGGCGTCGGTTTTCCTTTAAATGAATGAAAACAGTTTTCCAACTATAATATACAAATACCTTATTTTCCAGTGTATAAGGGACACCTCCAATGAATGGCATATTTTCTAACTTTTTTCCATATATTTGGCACAGCAGACTATAAGGTGCACCTTCAATGAATGAAAAACATTTTTCAAATATAATATATACACACTGTATTTTCCGGCGTATAAGGCGCACCGGAGTATAAGAGGGGGAGGTAATAGAGCCAGTGGCTACTGACAAGGCTCTCAGGATCGTCTTGAAGAAAATGAAGACTTTTAGGCGCGCCTTATACGCCGGAAAATACGGTAGCTCTGACTTTTAAAACGACAAATATGGATGCTAACACTTTAGCGTGTCAATTGTGTTTTGCATTGTTTGTTAGCTTAAACCAGGGGTGTCAAAGTCATTTTTTGCCGCGGGCCACATTGTAGTTATGGTTTCCTCTCGAGGGCCGTTATGAATTTGGGGAAGCCATTAGAATGTTTAAATCCCTTCAAATATTACATATAGAGCACACAGCAAATTAATGAATAACTCGTTTTCAAATCTGAAGTCAAGAATAATGACTTTTATTGTGGTTGACATCCAAAAATATGAAATTTTGGCTCAGATTTTAGCAATCATCATGGAATTTAACAAGTTTGATTTGCTTTCGCGGGCCGAAAAAAATGATGCGGCGGGCCGGATTTGGCCCGCGGGCCTTGACTTTGACACCTGTGGCTTAAACCTTAGCACCACAGCATATTATAAACCTAAACATCATCTCAAAGATTACTGTTGGTTTTCTTTTTTAATTATTTTTTATTTTGGGGGGCGTGGGGGCGGTGTCGCCTCTTCACCACACAATGCCACAAACCGCATCAAACAACGAAATGTGTCAAAAAGCAACTCGTGTCGATTGAAACGCAGCCCCGTTCATTTCAATAAAAGCTCAGATGGATGCGGCGAAAGCATTTGGACCCCTTCACAGCCCCCCCCCACACAGACACCCGCAGCAACACATGCCATCTGTTGGTGCCCTGTGCGTGCCACTGCCGAACACCGAACCACGTCAGTCGCGGTTAGCCTCCTTATCCCCCCCTCAGTGACTGGTGGGTTACTCAGAGTTGGTCCCGGGCTTCATATGTCAAAGCGGCTCCCGTCAATCGCTGCCGCCTCTGTGCTGCACCGCCACTCTCTGGCGAGCGGGTTCTGCCCTACGGTCTTCAAATAACGCACACGCACATCCGGCAAGCCCCCACCGCATCCCCCCCTTCTCTCCTCTTAACATATGTGACATGTCCCCCCGTCAACATGCCATTGGATGAGAGCGACTGACTGACAGGCGTTCTCCAGCCCTGACAGCTCTCGTTCGCCCCAAGCGCCAGAAAAAGGGAAGGAAGAGAGCACAGATGGAGGGGTGTTCGTCACTTAACCCCCCCTACCCCCACCCCCCAAACCCTTCACCATCAGCGCACTTAATTCGATGACTCGCTTTTGTCACAGAGTGTTAATCCACAGTGACCCTGCTTGCTGTCGGGACTGCGGCGAAAAGGAACCTTTTCTTGTCAAGTTGGCATCAGGGGGGGCAGCAGGTGGCTGACGTACATGCGACATGCTGCTTCATCGCACGTCAGTGCAAGTCCATCGCCTGCGCCTTGGAGGGAATGATTTTAGATAGATGGCAATTGGTAAATTGTTGCGCTTGCTATTGAAAGGTGTCATGATCTGGTTGGGCGACCAACGGGGGGCGCTGTCGGCCCTGCCTGCAGCCTCGCAGGTGCTGGTCGTTTTAATCAGTGACACTTAAAAGGACTCCCGGCATGACCATCCAGTGTCGGTTCATTGTTTGCTGCTTGTTTGCTGCATGCATAGTGTATGTGTTTGTTTAACCTTGGCGGACTTTTACTTTTGGTCTTCTTTTGCTACTTTGTATTTTTTTCCATTCAGATGATTTTGCTATTTTACATTTTGTTCCTGCTGACTTTATTTTAATACAATTTGTCAAACAACCTCCTGCTCCCTCCTGCTCCCTCCTGCCTGCTTTTTGGGATCCGCACCCAAAAAGAGGCAACAAAAAGGCCACCGAGCTGTGAGGAATGAATCAGCCCGTTTCCACAGGCTGATATATTCCTTCAATGGAGCTCGGACTCCCTCTGCTGGCGGCTTTTGGATGTAACACACGGTTTTCAAAAAAAAAAAAACAGTACAGCAAAATACATTGACGTGATGGAAAGACGCTACAATGCGTCTTTTTTACGGTCAGGAGGCGGTCCTTTTCTGACGTCACGTGAGGACTCGTCACCAACTCAAAAACAAGACTTCCTGAATGTTCAGAGCGAGTCTTAAAATGTAAAATATAGCTATATGCGGTGCAATCTTATTAAAATACGCCCAGTAGAAGTCATTTGAAGCCATTTTACAAATTATGGACACAACTTGTCCGGAGACGTCGGTTGTCCTTTAAAACTCCACACAACTAACTTATTCTATGTATAATAAATGTGCTATTGTATTGTAATGAAAGAAATACACTGCATTGTATGATAAAGTCACTTTATTTACATTTGTGATGGTCATTGATGGCTTGATGGAATGGCGTTGGAGGTCGAAGGTCAAAGGGAATTGCTGTTTGGAAAGAGGGGTACATTACATGAGGACTGTAATTAAAGAAATGAACTGTGCTGTAAAATAAAGTTTTATTTACCTTTTTGATGGTCGTTGATGGCTTATGGAAGGAGAGTCACCTTCCATAAGGACTGTTGGTAACTTAACCTCTGGTGGGGCTTCTCTTCTTTTTTCTTGGGAGACTCCTCATCATTTTTGATGATTAAAAACCTCTTAATTGACACCTGTTGCTTTCTGACCTGTAAGGTCTTACGAAGCTAAGGCATCACATTATCGTTCATCATGTTGATGATTGTCATAGCCACAGTCTTTTCTGGATAGAACTGTTCGGTAAAAGCCTGCACATCATTCCACTTTGCCAACATTGCCTTGATGAGCTCACTTGATGCTGCAGCCATCTCCTCCTCGACCTCAGATGTTCTCGAACCATCCGTTGCTGGCTTTAAAATCCTCAATAAGTGCTGAACTTCCAGGTTGGCGCATGGCGATATCGGCGTGAATTAGCCGTGCTTTCTCGCATAAAATAGCTTTACTCACGCTGTCGCCGGATAGCTGCTTTTCGTTAATCCAAATTAACAGACGTTTTTCAACTTCTTCGATTGCCCTACACCGTCACTTTGAGAGCACGGAAACACCTTTTGCAACAGACGCACCTTTGATCGCTTCCTTCCCTGTTCCGGAGAATGGTAGCAATGGTTGACTTAGCATAACCGTGCTCGGCCACTAAATCACACAAACGCACACCTTGTTCGTGTTTTTCAATTATCTCCTTCTTCTCAGCGACGGTGATTTTATTTTGTGTCTTCTTGGGTTGAACACGAGCCTGTGGTGGGTTTTTTTGGTCCCATCATAGTAAAATTATCAGCAAAAAGCTCCAAGTAGGCGATCGACGTGTGCATTCAATGAGAGGGGGTGTGCAAAGTAGCGCCGGCTGGAGCGCTGTTCGGTCGTGTGCTTCCGCCGAAGTCACTCCGCCAGATCCGTAGGTCATGTGCTTTGGTGTTCTTCCGCCGAAGATTACTCCACCAGCCGTGGTGGGTGTGTATTATGAAAATAGTGCGTATTTTGTTTTTCTACTTTCATTCCTTGCATGACGTGTAATGTAAATTTCTCCACTGTGAGACTAATAAAGGCAAATCCAATCCAATCCAATTCAATTATAAGGTTCCCCCAATCCATTAACTCTTTGAACTCTTTCAACAGTGGCCAAAATGGAACTGTATAGTGCCACTTAGCATTTTTTTTTTTTACGACGATACTAGTGCAGCGTGTTCTACCGGAAACAGATTCCTTGTGTGTTCTACATACTTGGCAATAAAGATGATTCTGATTCTGATTCTGATTTATATAACACACACCACAGGGTTTGTAGAGAGGATCAAAGACCTCATATTGGAACCTGAGGAAACTTTGGCATCTTACGATGCGACTTCTCTCTTTACATCTGTCCCCACCACAGCAGCAGTCTCAGTGGTGAGGACGAGACTGCTGGCGGAAGTTTCTCTGCATGAAAGAACCAAACTTAAACCGGATCACATCTGCCAATTATTGAAAATCTGCCTTAATACTACATATTTTCAATTTCGGGAGAAATTTTATAAACAAATTCGTGGTTGTGCTATGGGCTCACCAGTTTCACCCATAGTGGCTAATCTGTACATGGAAGAGATGGAGAAACAGGCCCTCACATCTTTCCCGGGGACAAAACCTAGACTCTGGTTTAGATGTGTGGACGATACTTTTGTCATAATTAAAAAAGAAGAAATTCAATCCTTCACAGATCACCTCAACTCTGTAGACATCAACATTAAATTTACTCGTGAGGACATTAAAGAGAACCAACTAGCCTTCTTGGATTGTAAAGTAATTATAAAAGAGGACAGAGCGCTAAAAACAGAAGTCTTTAGGAAGGCTACGCACACTGACCAATACTTACTTTTTGACTCTAACCACCCTTTACAACACAAACTAGGAGTTATCAGAACCCCCCAGCATTGGGCTAAACTAATACCAACTAGCATTGAAGGTAGAGAAAAGGAGTCAAAACATATCAGGAGAGCACTCACTAACTGTGGGTACCCTCAGTGGTCGTTCAACAAATGTCAGAAAGAAAGAATAGGGAATGAAACCAAAAATTCTCAAGATACAAAAAGGAGAGGAGTAGCAGTACCTTACATTGCAGGAGTTTCTGAAAAATTACAAAGAGTCCTTTGGCAACACAAAATTCCTACTTATTTCAAACCGATAAACACGTTAAGGCAAAAATTAGTGCATCCAAAAGATAGGCTACCAAATAAAAAACAAAGTAATGTAGTTTATACAATACATTGTAAGAATGAAAATTCTAAAGAGCAGTACATTGGGGAGACTCAACAAATTCTCAAAAAAGACTATCAACATCGCAGGGATAATACTAGTGGGCCTCAATCGGCAGCACATTTGCACCTAAAAGCTCGCAACCACTCATTTGACGACAATGAGGTTAAAATCTTAGCGAAACAACATAGATGCTTTGAAAGGGGGGTAAAAGAAGCGATTCTCATCAACCAACTAAATCCTTCATTAAACCGGTGTGGTGGGGTGAGGTTCAATTTGAATTGTTCATACAATAGCCTGCTTAAGCAAAACACGTTAGGCAACATTCGTAATGCTGATGAGGTGATACCGGTGGGAGTGAGGCAAATAGGCCAGTCGTTAGTCAGGAATATAGCAACAATCAGTGGGGCCACAGGGAGTGGTCCTCTGCTCCCCCCAACATGAGAGTAGGGACCGATCATAGCTGCGTCCGGCGCCGCGATGTCCGGACATTAGGGATATATAAATAGGGCCGATACGACCAGTCAGACTTTAGTTTGCTGACGAAGCCTCTTGGATAGGAGGCGAAACGTCCGACACCTTCAAAAAGTACAGATGACGGCTGAAGAAACCTTCTCATCGATTATAATGTTTAATTTTCATAAATTTGACGTTCGTAAGTTGAGGTCTCACTGAAGTTTTGGGACACTTCAACTCATTTTTATTGGTGTTTTGCATTTGACTAAAAATATCAGCCTGCGTTTTTTGGGTATTTTAGATCCTATAAAACATTTTTCTGATGTCAGTTAGGAAACAAGAAAATTGTGTCGGTTGTCCTTTAAAACTCCACAAAATCAACCTTATTTTATGTATAATAAATGTACTATTGGATTGTAATGAAAGAAATAAACTGTACTGTATAATAGTCGTTTTATTGACCTTTGTGATGATCGTTGATCTCGTTGCCTGTTGATGATATCCGAGTGAAGTTGCTGTGCTTTCTCAGCGATAATACCCTCACGCCCACTGTCCCCTGCTAGCTGCTTTTCGTTCATCCAAATCAACAGACGTTTTTCAACCTCTTCTATTGCCTGGGACCGTTGCTTAGGCAACACAGAAACACCCTTAGCCACACGTAGCAATGGTCGACTTAGCGTACTGGTACTGGGACAGCTAAGTCACACAAACGCACACTTTGTTGATGTTTTTTGATGATCTCCTTCTGCTCAACCATAATTGTCTTTTGTGTCCTCTTTGGCTTAACACTAGCCTGTGGTGGGGTCTTTTTCGGTCCCATAATTGCAAAAGTACTATGCTCGATGGCAAACCCCGTCTCCACTCAAAGACAGGGGGTGACGGAAACTAGTCCACCATCCACTGTGGCGTTGTGTGGTTTGGTTCGTCCGCCGAAAACTAGTTTGTATGCCATGATTAGGGGTTTCCGGGTAGTTCAGGTGTGTGTGTGGCTGCCAAGTATTCACCAGTCCAAGTCCAAGCTCCCTGTGTGGAGTTTGCATGTTCTCCACTGGCCCACGTGGGTTTTCTCTGGGTATTCCTCCCACACCCCAAAACATGCATGAGAGGCTGATTGAACACTCTAAAATTCTCCCTCGGTGTGAGAGTGACAGTTTAGTCTGTCTCGATGTGCCCTGCGATTGGCTGGCGACCAGTTCAGGGTGTCCCCCACCTCGTGCCTGAAGACGGCTGGGATAGGCTCCAGGACCTCCCCTACTGAGGATAAAGCGGTCTACAAATGGATGCATGTTTGCTCTTGGAAAAATAATGCCAACATGGCTGACTCCCACGTGAAGACTGATTGATACGTTTGCTAATTGAATCAATCAATATCAGTCGGCGGCGAACTCCGCCAAGCACTCAAGAGTGTCTGGAAGCATCATTCCTTTTGACCGAGTTGGGACTTCGTCCCATCCGATTGGATTTTCAGGCCTTCTTGTGAAGCTTTTCGCCCGTGGCCGTTAAGCAGCCGGCGTACGCCAGGACGTATTTGCCGGCTGCCGTGCCGCTCGCTAAGTGCGGCAAGTCGGGGGCTGGCCCGCAGAGGGGTCGCCCTAAATGGAGCTGCTTCGTCAATTTAAACAACCCGCTTTTGATGGACAGGTGGAGCAAGTTTCATTTTTTTTCCGTCACGTATTAGAGGCACTTATCCAATTCCGACAACAATTGGTCCTTAGATTAAAGAATCTAATCATAAAGGACAACCGACATCACTTTTTTTGTTTCCTAACTGGCATCAGAAAAACGTTTTATAGCATCTAAAATGCCCAAAACACGCGGTATGATATTTTTAGTAAAAATTAGTTAGTGTCCCAAAACTACTTCAAAATGACCTCGAAGATGGCGAGTTTGAGAAGGTCCCGCCCCCTTGTTTGTGACGTCACGCCAGGACGTCTTGCCTTGCTCTAGAATCAAAACAATGGCTTCAGATTCGGAGAAGATGCTTTCTTGTTACTCATCCGGTTATGAATATGATTCAAATAGTTCTGAAGAGGAAAGCATACATGTTTGCAATCGATTAAAAAATTTATTCCAGTCATTTTGATGCATCTGGAGAGAAATGAACTGACAAACTCTTTAGTACACACAGTACCCAAAAAAAGGCAGAAGATGGCAACAAAGCTCTGTGGAAATTGTCTCCTGGGAGGTTTTGTCCCCGAATGTCAAATACACTGTCGAAGTCTTGATGCAACACACAACGATTCACCATCGTGTTATTTATGTGTTTTCCTTCTAATTTCGCCATCAACACAGATCAACACGAATTTTTCAGAGCAAACAAAGTCCCGCAAAATGCATTGAGGTGATGCAAGGAATGTCCTTTCTCAGTCAGGGGCGTTCCTTCAGTGACATAGGGTGAGGACTCGTCACCAACTCAAAAACAAGACTTCCAGAATATTCAGCGCAAGTCTTAAAACGTAAAATATAGCTATATGCGGTGGAATCTTTGTAAAATACGCTCAGTAGAAGTCATTTGAAGCGATTTTACAAATTATGGACACAACTTGTCTGGAGACGTCGGTCGTCCTTTAAATCACGGCTCTGAACACAAATACAGTGATACCTTGGCTTACGAACTTAATTGGTTCCCAGAAAGTGTAAGAAACCATAAAAAAAATCAGTTCCTAGGTCCCCATAACACAATTTTCTACTAAATAAGCCTTAAAGGACAACAGACACCTCCGGTCAAGTTGTGTCCATAATTTATAAAATCACTTCAAATGATTTCTACTGAGCGTATTTTACAAAGATTCCATGGCATATAGCTATATTATACGTTTTAAGACTCACACTAAATATTCAGGAAGTTTTGTTTTCGAGTTGATGACGATGCCTGACTTGACGTCACGTCTGGAAGGCCCCTGACCAAGAAAGCGACACACAATGCATTTTGGGTAATTCGTTCGGTCTGAAAACTTTGTGTTGATCCGTGTTGATGGCGAAATTAGAAGGAAAACACATAACGCTATGGTGAATCGTGTGTTGCACCAAGACTACTATTTGATACTAGTTGATACAAATTCCCAGCAGACAAATCAGCCCATTTCCAACGGAGCTTTTAGCGCCATGTGCAAGTACTGACGGCTCGAATTGATACGGGAGGACTTCTTCAATCGATTGCAAACATTTATGCTTTCCTCTTCAGAACTATTTGAATCATATTCATAACTGGATGAGTAACAAGAAATCATCTTCTCCGAATCTAAAGCCATTGTTTTGATTCTAAAGCAAGGCAAGATGTCCTGGCATGACGTCACGAACAAGGGGGCTGGACCTTCTGAAACGCTACATCCCGAGGTTGTTTTGAAGTAGTTTTGGGACACTAACTCATTTTTATTGGTGTTTTGCATCTGACTAAAAATATCAGCCTGCGTGTTTTGGGTATTTTAGATGCTATAAAACGTTTTTCTGATGTCAGTTAGGAAACAAAAAAATGGTGTCAGCTGTCCTTTAAAACGACACAAACTATACCTTATTTTATGTATAAAAAGTATGCTATTGGATTGATACCAGTTTGAAGAACACATCCTTTGACTTTATTGACCTTAAATCCAGTGGTGCGCCTTGCATTTCGAAGCCAGGCCTTCAGTAGTGCTACGCCTGAATCAATCCAACCCTTGAGGACTATTTTAAGACGATACAGGGTACAAACTTTACTGAGAAGGCCTTGGTGTGGCCAACTGGAAGTCTGATGGGTGAAAGCAACCGTTTCATCGACACTTATTTAATGCTTACAAGGCCTGCAGAAATGATGGTGAAGGCGTCCAGGTCAATTTCTGACCCAGGTAACAAATCATGCCTGAAATGTGATTGGTTGAGAATGTTTAAATACGCAAACGCACATCTGTAAGCATCACAACAGGGGAAAGAAAAGTAATGAAAGGAAGCGGAAAGACAATTTGGAATTAGTTCAGAAGAATTCATGGCCGAAATAGAACACAACAGTCTGTGATTCCGATATTTTTAGGCTTGCAGACCCTGATGCTCAACCTCTGCTTAAATCCCCGATAAAGTGAAGGTGTGAGTGTGTCGAAACAGCCTCGTGTCCCAGTTGTGTCATCTGAGTTGTGGACGCACGGTGTGGACGGCCGTGTGGATGACAGTATTCCTCTTAAGAAAGACGCAGAGAGACAAGGAGACAGCTCGCGAGAGGACAGCGATTGGCCGGCTGCCTTCCCCCACGGCGGAGGTTTGCGCCGCCGGACGGGTGAGGACGGCGGTCCGTCTGTCCGCTCTCATCAGGCCTTGGCCGCTATCTCGCTACCCGTCAGTACCCGACACACTCTTCTCGCTCTGTCTCCCCTTTCCCGTCGTCTCGGATCGCTCGCCGTCCCCGGCAAGTGACCCAAGCCAGGGAGAAAGTGAGGAACATGCACTGGGAAGCGTGGCATTGTTTTAAGAGGCATTCAAGTCCGCCGACGAGTAGCCGGAGGCGTACGTGAATGTACGACACGCGGTCTGTACACGTGTAGATCATCAGAGTCCTTCTGAATCTGAAGTCAACAACAATGACTGTTATTGTGGTTTACATGGGACAATTTGATATTGTAGTTTGGACTTCATTCATTCTAGCCAGAATCATGGCACCTGACATGCTTGATTTGCTTTCGCGGGCCGAATAAAATGATGTGTCGGGCCAGATTTGGCCCTTGGGCCCTGACTTTGTCACCGGTGATGTAAGGAATTAGCCATATAGCGGAATAAAAAGAAATAGCTAGATCACTCGCTAGCTAGCTAGCCGCGATTGAATTTCACAAGTTTGATTTGCTTTCAACGGGCCGAATAAAATGAGGTGGCAGGCCAGATTTAGCCCCCGGGCCGTGACTTTGACACCGGTGGTGGAAGGGATTAGCTAGGTAGCGGAATAGAAAAAAATAGCTACCTCGCTCGCTAGCTAGCTCGATAGAATTTCACAAGTTGGATTTGCTTTCGCGGGCCGAATAAAATGATGTGTCGGGCCAGATTTGGCCCTTGGGCCCTGACTTTGTCACCGGTGATGTAAGGAATTAGCCATATAGCTGAATAAAAAGAAATAGCTAGATCACTCGCTAGCTAGCTAGCCGCGATTGAATTTCACAAGTTTGATTTGCTTTCAACGGGCCGAATAAAATGAGGTGGCAGGCCAGATTTAGCCCCCGGGCCGTGACTTTGACACCGGTGGTGGAAGGGATTAGCTAGGTAGCGGAATAGAAAAAAATAGCTACCTCGCTCGCGAGCTAGCGAGCTCAATAGAATTTCACAAGTTGGATTTGCTTTCGCGGGCCGAATAAAATGATGTGGCGGGCCAGATTTGGCCCTCGGGCCTTGGATTTGACACCTATGCATTGCAGTTTGACAATGTTTTGGGTCTGCGTTCCACATTATTTGTGCGTTTGTTTGGTTTTGAGGACGGTGCACAAATTTAGCCTCGTCAACGCTCGAACGTCCAACTTGAACCTCTCGGGCTTTTGCAGATGTTGGGCGTCCATCGGGAGGTGTGCGATTTGATGAATATCACTTGAGAAATGTCATCGCAGTCAGCCCCCCCCCCCCCCCCCCCCCCCCCCCCAGCCAAAATATGCCATTCGGGAAGAAATCTAAATTTCCCCCCTAATTCGAGCAAGTTCGCCTCTGACACGCCATTAGCTGTGTTTTTTTCCCCCCCGTTTGCCGCTGTCGCTTTTGTGCGCGGGTGCCGCTGAGCTGCAACGGTTGTGGCACAGCGAGGGTGGCGGGGCAGGCCTGGCGGTCCTCGCCGCTTGTCGGTGGCATTTGTCAGCTCGCCTTTTCCACTTGGGCTCCAGATTGACGTTTGGTTTCTGGTGCGGCGCGCCGCGGCGGGCTTAAGGTTCCCCGCTGAAAAGGTCAGACACTTACTACTGTTTGCTTAACAGCATGTAACAGTTCTTCGGAAGGGGCAAAGGAAAAAAGAGGGGCGGGGGGAGTAAAAAAAAAAAAAAAAAAAACAGGCCCGGCCACAGGGTACACTCATCACTTAATTGTGTGCCCTATTTTGCAGTTTTTTTGTGGCTGCTTATTCGATTTAATGACCTCAGCCAAGGATTGGATACACCCCATTGCAAATCGTCCACCTTTTAAAGGACAACCACGACCATTTTTTTGTTTCCTAACTGACATCAGAAAAAACGTTTTATAGCATCTAAAATACCCATAGCACACAGGCTGATATTTTTAGTCAAATGTAAAACACCAATAAAAATGACTTAAAGCGTCCCAAAACTGCCACAAAATGAGCTCAGAAATGGCGATTCAGAAAGTCCCGCCCCCTTGTTCGTGACGTCACGCCACAATACACATTCACAAACTGCCCTGCTCGAGAATCAAAACTATGGCTTCACAGAGTTCAGATTCAGAGAAGATGCTTTCTTGTTACTCATCCAGTTACGAATATGATTCAAATAGTTCTGAAGAGGAAAGCATAAATGTTTGCAATCGATTAAAGAAGTCCTTCCGTATCAACTTGAGCCGTCTGGACTCCAATGTAGCTTCCCAGAAAATGCACAAGATGGCGCACAAGCTCTGTTGGAAATGGGCTGATTTGTCTGCTAGAAATTTTGTGTCAACTTAACACCTTTATGCGTTTTACCGCAATTGGTAGTCTTGGTGCGACACACAATGAGTCACCATCGCATTATTTATTTTGTTTTCCTTCTAATTTCACAATCAACACTGTGTTTTCAGACGAAAAAATGTGCCCAAAATGCATTGTGTGTCTCTTTGTCGGCCAGGGGCGTTGCCTACGTGACGTCACTTAGGGCCTCGTCGTCAACTCAAAAACAAGACTTCCTGAATATTCAGTGCGATTCTTAAACCGTAAAATATAGCTATATGCGGTGGAATCTTTGTAAAATGCGCTCAGTAGAAGTCATTTGAAGTGATTTTACAAATTATGGACGCAAGTTGCCCGGAGGTGTCGGTTGTCCTTTAAGGAAGGTGCAATAATTATATCCTTAAAAAAAGCAATGGTGAGCCATGCATTTGGCACCTAGGCCTTCAGTAGTGTTATGTCCGAATCAATCCAAACCTTAACTCAATGACTGGAAGACGATTGCAAAAATGTGTCCAACACAGTGCCAGGGTTTTTGTCATTTTCACTCCCATTGCAGGACGCACAGAATATTGACTTTTTTGACTACGTAAACATTTAATGCAGAAAGATGAGATTATTTTCTTTCATCAAAAAAAAGTAAAATCAATTTTATTTGGCTATATAGTTATCTGCAATGGAAATGGGGGTGGCTGTACAAAAGGCAAAAAAAAAAAAACATTGCCAGAGGTCTGACCGAAGCTTGAACCCCTACCACAAGAAAAACTAAAACCCGATCAAATTCAGGTCTGGCGCTCCATGTCATGCTTGATAAATTCGGGAATGGCAGTGAATCGGTTAATAACTATTTTATGACGATAGAACTTTTACTGTTGCTATGGCTGCGACAGTGACTGGTATAAAAAGTATGGTGTGATTGACGACAAGTCCACTAAACGGTAGCGTTAGCCAGGAAATAAGAAGGCCTTGGTGTTGCCAACTCCAAATCAGATTAAAGCAACAGTTTGATCAACGCTTAGTTGACGCGATAGGGCGCGCAGAACCGTTGGTGAAGACGTCCAGGTCGATTGCTGACGCTGGTCACAAACAATGGCTGAAATGCGATTGGTTACATGCTTCAAATAGCACAACAGGGGGAGAGCAATGAAAGGTAGCGCAAATACAATTTTAAATTATTTCATACAAATTCATGGACAAAATGCAATTCACATCAGTCTGTAATTCAGATACAGTGAGACCTCAGCTCACAAACTTAATTGGTTCCCAGAAAGTGTGTGTAAGGTGAAAAGATCATCTGCCAAACATTTATTTCCCACAAGAAACCATTAAAAACGAGAATAATCCGTTCCCAGGTCGCCATAAAACATCATTTTCTACTAAATAAGCCTTAACACGACACAAAATGGACCTTATTTTATGTATAATAAATGTGCTATTGGATTGTGCTGAAAGAAACTGTACTGTGTAATAAAGTCGTTTATTGACCTTCGTGGTGGTCATTGATGTAGTTGCCTCTTGATGATATCCGAGTGAAGTTGCTGTGCTTTCTCGGCAATAATACCCTCACTCACACTGTCCCATGCTAGCTGCTTTTCGTTAATTCAAATCGACAGAAGTTTTTCAACCTCTTCTATTGCCTGAGACCGTTGCTTTAACAACACAGAAACACCTTTAGCCACACGTAGCAATGGTCGACTTAGCATACTGGTACTGGGACGATGATCTCCTTCTTCTGCTCGACCGTAATTTTCTTTTGTGTCCTCTTTGGCTTGACACTAGCCTGTGGTGGGGTCTTTTTCGGTCCCATAATAGCAAAAGTACTCCACTCGATAACAAACCATGTCTGCACTCAAAGAGAGGTGGTGATGAAAACTAGTCCGCCAGCCACCGTGGCGCCATGTGGTTTGGTTTAAGGAGTTTGATGTTTCTCTTTAAGCTTATGTAGGTTTGTTGTCAGATCTCCGAGGCAAGTGACATGCAGATGTATGCCAGAGCTTGATTGTGGCGTGGTGTTTTTCGATGATATCCTTCTTATGCTCGACCGTAATTTTCTTTAATGTCTTTTTAGGCTTAACGCTGGGCTGTGGTTGGTTCTTTTTCGATCCCATAATAGCAAAAGTACTCCACTTGATAGCAAACCACGTCTGTACTCAAAGTGGGTGTGGAAAACTAGTCCGCCAGCCAACGGGGCGCTGTGTGGTTTGGGTCGTCCGCCGAAATCTAGTTCGTATGCCACGGTTCTATTCTCATGAATTTAAAGTTCGTCAGGCGAAAGTTTCATTAGCTAAAGCACAGGTGTCAAAGTCAAGGCCCGCGGGCCAAATCCGGCCCGCCACATCATTTTTTTCGGCCCGCGAAAGCAAATCAAACTTGTTAAATTCCATGATGATTGCTAAAATCTGAGCCAAAATTTCATATTTTTGGATGTCAACCACAATAAAAGTCATTATTCTTGACTTCAGATTTGAAAACGAGTTATTCATTAATTTGCTGTGTGCTCGATATGTAATATTTGAATGGATTTAAACATTGTAATGGGTTCCCCAAATTCATAACGGCCCTCGAGAGGAAACCATAACTACAATGTGGCCCACGGCAAAAAATGACTTTGACACCCCTGAGCTAAAGCGTTCGTAAAGTCTAATGCTAATATGCATGACAGACAGCACAGATAAAATTCCTGTCCTCTTGGACCTAGCGTGCAAGGCACTTATAATGACTTTAACAAACATAATAAACATGAAAACGCCAATTTGCCATCAACCCGAGGTATCACTGTATTTTTAGGCCAGCAGAGAAGGCCTTGCAGTCCCTGACGCGCCACCACTGTTAAAAAGGCAATTGGAAAAATTGACTTTGCAACAGCTTTCAAAAGTCTGTTGACATCACAAAAAAAGTCCCACTATATTCTAGCGAATATCAATCATTTCGGAAAAAAAGATACAAACTGCACTGATTATTTCTTAACTTCTTCTCCGATGTGCTCCACAGACATTGGCCATCAATCGTGGGGAGAGTCTGAAAATTTTGAGCGTCAAAGTGAACGTCCCCGACAGGGTCAAGCAAAACTTCATACGCTGGTGCATCAACAACAGGTCACCGCGCATACGCGGACACGGAGAAAACACGCACACGCGGCACACTGCCGTATGGGTGATCAACCCGAATTTTGCCCCCACGGCAGGTGGAAGCCAAAAACGAACGCTGGCGAGGAGCATGAAGCGCTCATCAAGGACTCCGTGGAGGACTCTTACAAAAGGCTCATTGTGCCTTTTCTCAGCAGAACGTTCAGGTTTGTCAAATTCTTTCATTTTAGCCCCACACTCAATTCTAATCTTATGATCCCGCCACCCCTTTTTAATTTTTTTTTTTTAGAACAAACCTTACCAAAACAGCTGAGAAGGAATCGGTGGCCATGTTTGTGCGAAACCTCCGCCAGCGCTTGTTGGCGTGTCCGGTTCGGGGCTGCGCCATGATGGGGGTGGACCCCGGATTCCGACATGGCTGCAAGCTGGCAATCCTCTCCCCAACTGGTGAGAGAACATGTGGATCATCACCCAAAAAAAAAAACAACCCAAAAAAGCTACAGTGATACCTCTGCTTTCGGACGCTTTAGCTCACAAGCTTTTCACCTTACGAACATTAAATTCGCGAGAATACAATCTTGGCATACAAACAAATTTTCGGGAAACACACGGAACGCCACAATGCCTGGCGGACGTGTTTTCGGCGGAAGAACACGAAACCGCATGGCCGAACAGCACCACCGTAGTTGCTGGACTACTTTTCCACGGCCACTTTATTTGAGTGCACTCAGTGCAGACGTGGTTTGTTATCGAGTGGAGTACTTTTGCTATTATGGGACCACAAAAGACCCCCACCGCAGGCGAGTGTTAAGCCGAAGAGGACACAAAAGAAAATAACGGTCGAGCGGAAGAAGATCATTGAAAAATACAAACGAGGTGTGCCTTTGTCTGACTTAGCGTTCCAGTACTAGTACGCTTAGTCGACCATTGCTACGTGTGGCTAAAGGTGTTGATTTGGATGAGCGAAAAGCAGCTAGCACTGGACAGTGTGTGTGAGGGTATTATCGTCGAGAAAATACGGCAACTTCACTCGGATATCATCAAGAGCCAACTACACCAACGACCATCACAAAGGGCAATAAAACGACTTTATTATATAGTACAGTTTTTCTTTCATTACAATCCAATAGCACATTTATTATACATAAAATAAGGTTTATTTTTTGTAGTTTTAAGGCTTATTTAGTTGAACATTATGTTTTATGGGGGCCTGGGAACGTATTATTCTCATTTTTAATGGTTTCCAATGCGAAATTAATGTTTGGAAGACACACTTTTTGCCTTAGACACAGTTTCTGGGAACCAATTAAACTCGTATGCTGAGGTATCACTGTACAATAAAATTAACTGAACAAATGGAAACACTATGGCCCTTTTTCAAAGGTCCTGGATTGGATTGGATTTTCCTTGATTCATCTTGCAGTGGAGGAATTTACATTTCACAGCAGCATAGTGATGAAAGGAAGAAGTTGAAAAACAAACTACAGGAGCTGCTGTAAAGGCAGCCACTCTCACGGCGCCATCTTGAAGTAAAAACAATAAAACTAAATAACAAAATAATATGACAACACAAAAAAGACAGGCATTAAATTTTAAAGCACTTCCTGCACTATTTTTGTTGCATGAAGCAGTTTGAGATGAAAGAGGAGAGCATCAAAGCCTCCTTCTCACCAGTGGATCAGGTGCATCATGGTGGGACATGCACATCGGCTACAAGCTAAATGCTGAAAGCAAACACCAAGCTGTAGCATCCATTGACCAAAAGAGATCGTCTCACGGCAATCCGCTTCAATTCCAAGCCGTGGCGATTCCCCAATCAAAAACAGTGCTGGCATATTTCTGCTGCCGAGAAAGCGCAACCGCTTCATGTGATAGACCCAGCCACACAATTTCACAACGCTTTTGGTAATAGAGATGTCCATGATCCACTGGTGAAAAGGACACTTTGATCCTCTCCTCTTTCATCTAGTACCGCTTCATGTCACAAAGTGGGTACATAAAGTGCTTCAAGGACAACTGACACCCCGGGACAAGTTGTGTCCATAATTTGTAAAATCACTTCAAATGATTTCTACTGAGCGCATTTTACAAAGATTACACCACATATAGCTATATTTTATGTTTTAAGACTCACGCTGAATATTCAGGAAGTCTTCTTTTTGAGTTGGTGACGATACCTACCGTGACGTCACGGTAGGTATAGTCACTGACCGAGAAATCGACACACAATGCATTTGGGTACTTTGGTCTGAAAACATCGTGTTGATCCGTGTTGATGGCGAAATTAGAAGGAAAAACATAAATAACGCGATGGTCAATCGTTGTGTGTTGCACCAAGACTACTATTTGATACTAGTTGACACAAATTTCCAGCGCACAAATCAGCCCATTTCCAACGGAGCTTGTGCGCCATC
The DNA here is from genome assembly GCF_051943395.1 of Hippocampus bargibanti. Classification (NCBI taxonomy): domain Eukaryota; kingdom Metazoa; phylum Chordata; class Actinopteri; order Syngnathiformes; family Syngnathidae; genus Hippocampus; species Hippocampus bargibanti. The sequence goes on along the minus strand of NC_142746.1, from coordinate 1,763,671 downwards.
TTGTGCATTTTCTAGGAGCTACATCGGAGTCCAGACGGCTCGAATTGATATGGACTTCTTTAATCGATTGCAAACATGTATGCTTTCCTCTTCAGAACTATTTGAATCATAGTCATAACTGGATGAGTAACAACAAAGCATCTTCTCCGAATCTGAACTGTCTGAAGCCTTTGTTTTGTGTCTGGCGTGGCGTCACGAATAAGGGGCGGGACCTTCTGAAACTCGCCATTTCCGAGTTCATTTTGAAGCAGTTTTGGGACACTTTTTTTTTCATTTTTATTGGTGTTTTGCATTTGACTAAAAATATCAGCCTGCGTGTTTTGGGTATTTTAGATGCTATAAAACGTTTTTCTGATGTCAGGTAGGAAACAAAAAAATGATGTCGGTTGTCCTTTAAGAATGAATGACTCTGTTTTCATGTCGTCATATTTATTTTTTTGTTCTTTTGACTTAAAGATGGCGCCGCGAGAGTGGCTGCCTTTGACAGCAACCCCTGCATTTTGTTTTTCTACTTCTTCCTTTCCTCTTCATTTCATCGCTTTGATGCTGTCAAATGTCAATTTCTCCACTGCGAGACTTATAAAGGTACATCCAATCCAATCCACCATTTTCCCCCACTTTCAAATGCCACATTTGTTCCCAGGTCAAATCCTCCACACCGATGTGGTCTACCTGCATGACTTCCGCAAGGACAGACAGGGTGAAAAACTGCGGCAGCTAATGCTTAAACACCAGTACTTTTCACTCGCTTTTAAGATATTCATCCCGATGTCACTGTGCGGGTTGCTCACAACTACCGTCCACTTGTTGACATTTAGCTGCAGCCGGGTCGTCATCGGCAATGGGACGGCGTGTCGCGAGACCGAAGCCTTCTTCGCCGACCTCATCGGCAAGCGCTACTTTCACCCGCTGGACGTGTCCTACTGGTAAGATCGCACATCCAACGGAGTTCGCTGACGGGGGAAGTTGGGAAAGCGTTATAGCTAGCTTTCTATCTATTTGAGCTATTTCGGGTTGAGTGATCACTGGCGCTTATAAATGAAATGTATTACTATTTTTTATATATATATGGGTGTGTGTGTGTGTGTGTGTGTGTGTGTGTGTGTGTGTGTGTATATATATATATATATATATATATATATATACACACAGTAAAGTCTCATTATATCGATATCGGATATATCGATAGTCCCGGTTATATCGATACTATTTCTATGCACGTACGGACAAAATTACATGCAAACAGGGTCGGATATATCGATAGTCCCGGTTATATCGATATTTTTTCGGACTCCCTTGAATATCGATATAACGAGACTTTACTGTATATATATATATATATATATATATATATATATATATATATATATATATATATATATATATATATATATATATATATACAGTAAAGTCTCGTTATATCGATATCGGATATATCGATAGTCCCGGTTATATCGATATTTTGAATATCGATATAACGAGACTTTACTGTATATATATATATATATATATATATATATATATATATATATATATATATATATATATATATACACAGTAAAGTCTCGTTATATCGATATTCTCGGGAGTCGGAAAAAATATCGATATAACCGGACTCACTGGATTCACTCCTGCACCTCCCCGTTCCACCACCAAGTCTCCTTATCTACCTTTCTTCCAAGCGATACACCAAGTACTTTCCGACCTGTTTCTCTGATTATGTTCGCTGTAGTTTGCCAGTCATCTGGAAGGACGTCTTGCCCACCCAGTGCTTGTCTTATCTCCCTTCTAAATGTCATGCAACACTCTTCCTTTTTCAACTTCCACCATTTTGTCCTCATTTCAGCCTTTGGTTTCTTCATCTTCCTCACTGCCAGCGTCATCCTACACACCACCAACCTATGCTGTCTGGCTACACTCTCACCAACCACTACTTTGCAGTCACTGATTTCCTTTAGATGGCGCCGTTGATACAAAATGTAGTCTACCTGTGTACTTCTGCCTCCACTCTTATAGGGCACCCTATGTTCCGGTCTCTTCTGAAAGAAAGTATTCACAATAGCCATTTCCATTCTCTTAGCAAAGTCAACCACCATCTGTCCTTCAGCGTTCCTCATCTGGAGTCCAAACCTGCCCATCACCTCCTCATCCTCTTTGTTTCCTGCGCCAACATGTCCATTGAAGTCTCCACCTCTCACTTCTCGGGATGTTCTGTATGACTTCATCAAAGTCTAACCAAAATTCCTCCTTCTCCGCCAGCTCACATCCTACTTGTGGGGCATACCCACAAACAACATTGAACATCACGCCTTCAATTTCTAGCTTCAGACTCATCATTCTATCTGATACTCTTTTTACTTCTAAGACATTCCTAACAAACTCCTCTTTTAAGATAACCTCAACTCCATTTCTCTTTTTGTCTTCACCATGATAGAACAACTTAAACCCTGACCCTAAGCTTCTCACCTTGCTCCCTTTCCACCTGGTCTCCTGGACACACAGTATGTCTACCTTCCTTCTCTGCATCATGTCAACCAGCTCTCGACCTTTACCTGTTATTGTTCCTACATTGAAAGTTCCTACTCTTAGTTGTATACTCTTGGCGTTCCATTTCTCTCTTTTCCTCCGGGCACACCTCCCTCCTCTCCTTCTTCGACCAACAGTAGTCAATTTTCCACTGGCACCCTGAAGGTCAACAGTACCAATGGCGGCCGTTGTTAACCCGGGCCTCGACCGATCTGGTATGGGATTCAGAGGTTTGGTTCGCATATTTGTTTTGGCATTTTTTTTTTTTTTTTACATCGGATGCCCTTCCTGACACAACCCTCTGTATTTATCCCGGCTTGGGACTGGCACAACAAGACACTGGCTTGTGCCCCCTTGTGGCTACATTAATAATAATAATAATACATTTTATCTTTAAAAACAAAGTGAATTTTAACGATATAATGCAAGATTTATCGAGTTACCAAAACAAAATCCGACATACAAATACTCATTTTGAAAAGACACTGGCTTGTGTCCCCTTGTGGCTACATTACCGAGCTGGCTATCTATTAGCTGTCTAGGTAGTTGGGTATTTATTAGCTATCTATTAGCTGGCTAGCTAGCTTCCTATCTATTTTTCTTACTATTCTATTTCAGTTACTTCCGGGTTGAGTGATCGCTGTTGCGTGTGGCTGCCTCACTCACAGAAAAAAACTTATCCTATGAGTTTTGAAAGGTGCTTATAAATGAAATGTATTGCTATAATAATAATAATAATTATTATTATTATTATTATTATGATTATTATTATTAGTAGTAGTAGTAGTAGTATTTTTTATTTGGTTTTATTCTATAACTATATAGCTAGCTATCTATTAGCTGTCTAGGTAGTTAGGTACCTAGCTAGCTATCTATTAGCGATTTGGTTAATATATATCTATCAGCTATTTATTAGCTGGCTAGCTAGCTTTCTATCTATTTGAGTTATTCCGGTTTGAGTGAACACTGGCTGCTCACCTGCAGGAAAAACTTATCCCGTGAGTTTTGAAAGGCGCTTATAAATGATAGATATTATTATTATTTTATTATTATTATTATTATTATTAGTAGTAGTAGTAGTAGTAGTAGTAGTAATAGTAGTAATTTATTTGGTTTGGTTGTATGGCTATTGAGCTGGCTGCCTCGCTGGCTATCTATTAGCTGTGTAGGTAGTTAGGTACCTAGCTAGCTATCTATTAGCTATTTGGCTATCTATTAGCTGGCTAGCTAGCTTTCTATCTGAGTTATTCCGGGTTGAGTGAACGCTGGTGCGTGTGGCTGCCGCTGCTCACCCGCAGAAAAACTTATCCTGTGACTAAAGTGACCTTGAGAGTTTTAGAAATGAAATGTATTGTAATTATTATTATTATTATTATTATCATCATCTCATGCGTGGTTTTGAAAGCCCCCCTTGGGTAAACGACGGGGTGTGGTAAATTTAATTCAACCCCTTTTCTGATACGTTGTTCTTAAATAACTTCTCAAACACCGCCAGTGAAAATAGTCCAAACACCCATTCTGTCATCGGTTGACCATTCTGCTTACATTGTTTAATGCAAAGGTGTCCAAGTCAAGGCCCGGGGGCTAAATCTGGCCTGCTACCTCATTTTATTCTTCCCGCGAAAGCAAATCATGCATGTCAATTGCCATGATGCTAGCTGAAGTCCAAACCCAAATTTCAAATTGTCCCATTGTCCCATTAAAGGACAACCGACGTCACTTTTTTGTTTTTTAACTGACATAAAAAAACGTTTTATAGCATCTAAAATACCCAAAACACGCAGTATGATATTTTTAGTCAAATGCAAAACACCAATAAAAATTGAGCTGCGAATTCGGCATTTTCAGAAAGTCCCGCCCCCAGTTTGTGATGTCACGCCAAGACGTCTTGCATTGTTTGTGAATCAAAACAATGGCTTCAGATTCGGAGAATATGCTTTCTTGTAACACATCCAGTTATGAATGATTCAAATAGTTCTGAAGAGGAAAGCATACGTTTGCAATCGATTAAAAAATTATATGTGCCATTTTGAGGCAACATAGGGGGAAAATCTCTCACCCAAAAAAAAGAGGCACAAAATGGTGACCTCCAGTGGCCACCTCCGCTTCCACTGGCTGATAAATTCCTTATATGGAGCTTGGATGCCCTCTTCTGGCGGCTTTTGGGTGCAACACGGTTCTCAGACCAAACATGTACAGCAAAATACATTGACGTGATGGAAGGACTGCTACAATGTCTTTTTTTTGGTCAGGGGGCGGTCCTTTCGTGACGTCACGTACGGACTCGTCACCAACTCAAAAACAAGACTTCCTGAATATTCAGAGCGAGTTTTAAAACGTAAAATATAGCTATATGCGGTGGAATCTTATTAATATACGCTCAGTAGAAGTCATTTGAAGCCATTTTACAAATTATGGACACGACGTCATATTAGTAATTACTTCAAATTTGAATTTTTCCTCACCTTTAAAGTAACATTTTGAATCTGTCAAAGCAATTACTGGTGGCCAAATCTGGTCCACCGCATTATTTTATTTATAATTAAGTGCCATGCTCATCTTTCGAGCTAGCTAGCGATGGAGATAGCTAGCAATGAAATTAGCTAGCGAGGGAGGTAGCTAGCTAGCAAGCTAGCTCGCTCTCTATTCAGCTGTCTGGCTAATCCCTTACATCACAGGTGTCAAAGTTAAGGCCCGGGGGCCAAATGTGGCCCACCACCTCATTTTATTCGGCCTGCGAAAGTAAATCAAGTATGTCAAGCGCCATGCTCATCTATCAAGCAAGCTATTTAGCTCACTAGCTAGCTAGCTCATTTTCTATTCAGCCAGCGGGCTTATCCCTTAGATCACAGGTGTCCAAGTCAAGGCCCGGGGGCCAAATCTGGCCCGCCACCTCCTTTTATTCAGCCAACCAAAGCAAATCAAACACGTCAATATCCATGATGCTAGCTTAAGTCCGAACCCAAATTTAAAAATGTCCCATGTAAACCGCAATAACAGTCATTATTTTTCACTTCATCACGGCGCCTGGTGAGGAACCGGTAATTCCAATGTGGCCCGCGGCAAAAAATGAGTTTAATGGAAGACCAATGTATTGTTTCATGCCGGGGGTGTTGGAAGGTCGGTCCTCAAGGGCCACTGTCCTGCCTGCCTTTCACAATGATGAGGGCCATTTCCCAGAACTTGTCCCCCCACTCCCCTTTCCGTCCTACATCTGACATTGTTTGCATTGTCAATTTCATTATCGTTTACACGATGGAGTGTATATTTTCTCGGTGTGACGCAATGCAGATTTTCCAACCGCCAAACAAGAAGCGTCTCGCTGACAGCGTCAATCAAAGGTCAGAAGTTGCACCTCTCGCTGCCAGTCCTGAAAATAAAAACGTAGAGTGAAGCTGATAATGCTGAATATTATCTTTTAAAGCCATCTGGACTTTGTTTCACTTTGGACCGAATTGAGCGGGGACGCTTTAGCGATGCACGTTGTGTATGTAAACACCGCAGGAGCGCCCGTTCCAAGCATAACATGCGTTTGTTGACACGAGGCTCACGTCGGGACCGCGGCCGAGAACCATGTCAGCGAGATCGTCTATCGGCCCTGAATTCAGCCACCTTTTTCTGGCTCTGCGACAATCTTTGTGTGCTTTTTTTTAAAGGGGCCTCGCACCCTTGCGGACACTGGAATGTGGATACAAACGTACACGTATGTGTGTGTGTGTGTGTGTGTGTGTTGGACTCCGTATTAATTAGGTTGATTGCATGTTTACACGATTAGACTGGAACAAGTTCCTGTGGCGTGAACGCCCCCAACCCCCCGCCGGACATGATACGGCGTGGGGGTATCATCGTTCTGACAAGGTCTGTCTGTGCCCGCGATGACCCCCCTCCCTATGCTTAGGCTTCTCTCCTTTCAGTGGGGGGGGGGGGGGCATTATTGCCTTTGCCTGATCCCCGATGGTCGTGCGCACCCGTCCTGTCCCGTCAGTACAGTGATACCTCTGCTTACAAACGCTTTAGCTCACAAACTTTTCGCCTCACGAACATTAAATTCACGAGCATATAGTCTTGGCTGACAAACTATTTTTTGGCGGACGAACCAAACCACACAGCGCCACAGTGGCTGGCGGACTAGTTTTCCACACCCACTTTCTTTGGACAAAATCATGTACAAAATATAATTCACATCAGTCCGTGATTCAGATATTTTTAGGCCTGCAGAGAATGTTTTGCAGGCCTTGACGACACGCCACTGATTGTCCCATATAGTAAGAATTACAAGTTGACAAGCTGCTTCTCATATCAGAGGGCAATTATTTTTTGAACCATAACCCCCCCCCCCCCCCCTGATATTTAGTGGATTGGTTACGCCGGACTGGACCGGGCGCTTGGTCGTCATGCCTTCGCCCAAGTGGTGCCCCCCCTTTCCAAAGCGGCAAACTATCTCTCTTTCAAGGAGTAGTCATCATCCTCCCCCTTGATTGGCTCTCCTATCCCAGAGCGATCCACAGATGTCTTGATGATACGCCCTTGACCGTGTCATCCCCCCCCCCCCTCCCCCGATCCCCGCAGCACACTCCTGTCGGGATGAGATCATTTTGACTGGCTGGCGCATATCCTCTGTCAAGTCCCGTGTCCGGGCTAGCGACCAGGGGCGAGGTCCAGTGACTGATGAACAGAGAGTGGCAGGACCCAGTGCGCATGGCACCCCCTGCCCCCATCCGGCCTCGCGAGAGGACTTAAAGAGCCTGGAATTGATTTCACCTCGCGTGAGGAGAAGGTTGAAATGGGCCACGCTCAGAGGTCACGTGAAGGAAACAACTTCACTGCCTTATGATACAAGTGCAGCTGGCTATCCAGCTGTCTATCTAGCTAGCTGGCTAGCTATCTAGCTATTTGCTATCAAGCTAGCTAATAGCTATCTATTTGCTATCTAATAGCTGGCTATCAGCTATCTATCTGGCTATCTAGCTGGCTAGCTAGCTATAATTAGCTAGCTTTCTATCTATTTGAGTTACTTCCGGGTTGAGTGAATGCTGGCGTATGTGGCTATCCACAGAAAAACATATTCTGTGACTGTAAAGTGACCTTGAGAGTTTTGAAAGGCACTTATCAATGAAAGTATTATTATTATTATTATTATTATTATTATTATTATTGTTATTATTATTATTGTTATTATTATTATTGTTATTACGGTATTTTGCGCTGTATAAGGCGCACTGAAGTATAAGGTGCGTATAATGGTGGTCGTCACCTGCAAAAAAAAAATGTTATGACACCAAGAATTTTCTTTATAATAAATACAGTATTTTCCGATGTATTAGACTATATACCAACATGTTGACAGTTCATTTATAAATCTTATAACTTTTAGTGTCATTTTAATCATTTTATATTTCGTATTATCGATCTTTATTACTGTGTCAGCGCACACGCTTTCTGATGACCCAAATACGCACGGCTTCCCACGCATGCGAGCTGTCCAAAAATCGCTCTCCCTGCTAACGGAGTAGCCAGAAGAGGTCACCTGTCTCAAAGAGGCGGCGGCGCCGACCGTGAGCCCGACGCGGTTTTTGCGTCGCGGCGATCCCACCCGCTCGAGCGCCGACAGCCACCGACGCCAAGCCGCCCGCTTCCCGAGCTGTCCTTCTTCAGGACAGCGGGTACGAAAACGGGACGCTATCAACTTGTATTTTTACTTTATATTACCCTTGACTTTCTATATCTTCGGTGCTCGGTCCGAGGCCCACCGTGTGTGAGTTGCTTTTCGCCATTGTCGGGTTTCCCATTGCCCCCCACACTCGTCGTTTTTGGTATTCTTTATTTTTGCTAGATAGCTAAAAGATAGCTAATAGCTAGCCAGCTAGATGGCCAGCAGATATCCAACTAGATTGGATTGGATTTGCCTTTATTAGTCTCACAGTGGAGAAATTTACATTTCCAGCTAACTAGCCAGCTAGCTAATAGATAGCTAATTGTCCCATTGTTGCCTTGCTGGTGGTCAACGTGTGTCTCCCCCATCCCGTTCATTTCCTTCAAGGGCCCCCCCCCACTGTTCACATGTCCCAGTGACGATTGACGTGAGCGCCTTTGAGCTTTTGCTCTTTTCCAAAGCGCCTCCCACTGGCAGCGCACGGGCACGTTTGCCCCCCCCCCCCCCATTCATCCCGCCCCCACTCACCGCCTGCCTCCTAGCTTCTTTCGCTGGAGACTGACGGCCCTTGACACCTGCCATTTTGGACGCTTTTCACTGCGGAAAAATGTCACGGTCTTCATGTACGTCCATTTTGTGCGTGTGAGCCACAACGAAGACATGGCTCAAAACACGTGTCCCCGGAGGTGACGCTTTTCAGCTGACTGAGCAATGAAAAGCGAGCTGTTTGAGCAGCCGGGATGGCAACTTGCCCCCCCAGCGTGTGTTTACTTCTGTCTTCTTTACACGGACAAACATTTCCGAGTGTTAATTTGTGAGCTCGCCGTTCCTGCTAGGCTTTCACTTGATGTCAGTCCAAGTCTCGGGATGTTGTCAGTCAGCTGGAAATAATAATAATACATTTCATTTCTAAGCGCCTTTCAAAACTCAAGGACACTTCACAGGATAAAGTTTTTCTGGAGGTGAGCAGTCGAAGCCACATGCGCCAGCGTTCACTCAAATAGAATCGAATAACTCAAATAGCCAACTAGCTAATGGATGTAAAGCGAATAAATAGCTAATAGATCACAGGTGTCAAAGTCAAGGCCCGCAGGCCAAATCCGGCCCGCCACATCATTTTTTTCGGCCCGCGAAAGCAAATCAAACTTGTTAAATTCCATGAAGATTGCTAAAATCTGAGCCAAAATTTCATATTTTTGGATGTCAACCACAATAAAAGTCATTATTCTTGACTTCAGATTTGAAAATGAGTTATTCCTTAATTTGCTGTGTGCTCTATATGTAATATTTGAAGGGATTTAAACATTCTAATGGGTTCCCCAAATTCATAACGGCCCTTGAGAGGAAACCATAACTACAATGTGGCCCGCGGCAAAAAATGACTTTGACACCCCTGCAATAGATAGCTAACAGCTAACCAGCTAGACAGCTAATAGCTAGTCAGCTAGCTAATATATAGCAAATAAATAGCTAATAGATAGCCAGACAGCTAACAGCCAGCCAGCTAGCCAGCTAATAGCTAGCCAACTAGCTAATTGATAGCGAATAAATAGCTAATAGATAGCCAGATAGCTAACAGCCATTGAGCTATACAGCTAATAGCTAGCCAGCGAGCTAATGTATAGCGAATAGATAGCCAGATAGTGCCCTGCCTGTTCTCATTTTGAGAATCAGAATCAGAAAGACGTTCATCATCCCACAATGGGGACATTTTCAAGATAATTTCATTCATGTTTTCGTGTCTTTCGTGTTTGTGTCTTTTAGTCTTTCATTCCGTCCATCAAAGAGTGGACAAATTGACATTTCAAAGCAGCAAAGTGATGAAAGGAAGACGAAAAGGAAAGGGAGAAGTAGAAAAACAAAATACAGGAGCTGCTGTAAAGGCAGCCACTCTCGCGGCGTCATCTTGAAGTAAAAAAAAAAAATAAAAGAATGACAATGTAACATTCAATCTTCTGCACCGTCTTTGTTGCATGAAGCAGTTCTAGATGAAAGAGGATAGGATCAAAGCGTTCTTTTCACTAGTGCATCAGGTACGTAATGATGGCTACATGTCGGCTACGAGCTAAATATTGAAAGCAAGCACCAAGCTGTAGCATCCATTGATGAAAAAGAGATTGTCTCACGTGTATCCGTTTCAATTTCAACAATTCCCCAATCACAAACGTTGCTAGCATTTTCATGCTGCCGAAAAGGCGCGACCGCTTCATGTGATAGACGCAGATAGAAAGGAAAATAATAATACGAATAATAATACGACAACACAAAGACACACTCAGTCATTCAGTCTTAGCAAAGTGATTAAAGTTAATGGAAAGGAAAGAAAGAAGTAGAAAAACAAAATACAGGAGCTGCTGTCAAGGCAGCCGCTCTCGCGGCGCCATCTCGAAGTTAAAATAATAAAATCACAAATAATACGACAACACAAAATACACAGTCAACGTGATGGAAGTAAATGTAAAGGAAAGGAAGAAGTAGAAAAACAAAATACAGGAGCTGCTGTCAAGGCAGCCACTATCGCAGTGCCATCTTGAAGTGAAAAGAACAAAATAAATATGACAACACAAAAACAGAGTTATTCATTCTTAAGCACTTTCTGTACCCTATTTGTGACATGAAGCAGTTCTAGATGAAAGAGAAGAGGATCAAAGCCTCCTTTTCACCAGTGGATCAGATACGTCATTGTGGAATGTGCACGTAGGCTACAAGCTAAATGTGGAAAGCAAACACAAAGCTGTAGCATTCATTGACAAAAAAACGAGATTATCTCACATAAATCCGCTTCAATTCAAAGTCGCGACAATTCCCCAATCAAAAACGGTGCTGGCATTCTGGTGCTGCTGAAAAGGCACAATCGCTTCATGTGATAGACGCAGATAGAAAGGAATGGAAGAAGTAGAAAAACAAAATACAGGAGCTTCTGTCAAGGCAGCCACTCTAGCGGCGCCATCTTGAAGTCAGTTTTTCATTCTTAAGCATTTTCTGTACCCTCTTTGTGACATGAAGCAGTTCTAGATGAAAGAGAAGAGGATCAAAGCCTCCTTTTCACCAGTGGATCAGATACGTCATTGTGGAATGTGCACGTCGGCTACAAGCTAAATGTTGAAAGCAAACACAAAGCTGTAGCAGTCATTGACAAAAAAACGAGATTATCTCACATAAATCCGCTTCAATTCAAAGTCGCGACAATTCCCCAATCAAAAACGGTGCTGGCATTCTGTTGCTGCCGAAAAGGCACAATCGCTTCATGTGATAGACGCAGATAGAAAGGAATGGAAGAAGTAGAAAAACAAAATACAGGAGCTTCTGTCAAGGCAGCCACTCTAGCAGCGCCATCTTGAAGTCAGTTTTTCATTCTTAAGCATTTTCTGTACCCTCTTTGTGACATGAAACAGTTCTAGATGAAAGAGAAGAGGATCAAAGCCTCCTTTTCACCAGTGGACCAGATACGTCATGGTGGAATGTGCACGTTGGCTACAAGCTAAATGTTGAAAGCAAACACCAAGCTGTAACATCCATTGACGATGAAGAGATTATCTCACATAAATCCGCTTCAATTCAAAGTCGCGACAATTCCCCAATCAAAAACGGTGCTGGCATTCTGGTGCTGCTGAAAAGTCACAATCGCTTCATGTGATAGACGCAGATAGAAAGGAATGGAAGAAGTAGAAAAACAAAATACAGGAGCTTCTGTCAAGGCAGCCACTCGAGCGGCGCCATCTTGAAGTCAGTTTTTCATTCTTAAGCATTTTCTGTACCCTCTTTGTGACATGAAACAGTTCTAGATGAAAGAGAAGAGGATCAAAGCCTCCTTTTCACCAGTGGATCAGATACGTCATTGTGGAATGTGCACGTCGGCTACAAGCTAAATGTTGAAAGCAAACACAAAGCTGTAGCAGTCATTGACAAAAAAACGAGATTATCTCACATAAATCCGCTTCAATTCAAAGTCGCGACAATTCCCCAATCAAAAACGGTGCTGGCATTCTGGTGCTGCTGAAAAGTCACAATCGCTTCATGTGATAGACGCAGATAGAAAGGAATGGAAGAAGTAGAAAAACAAAATACAGGAGCTTCTGTCAAGGCAGCCACTCTAGCGGCGCCATCTTGAAGTCAGTTTTTCATTCTTAAGCATTTTCTGTACCCTCTTTGTGACATGAAACAGTTCTAGATGAAAGAGCAGAGGATCAAAGCCTCCTTTTCACCAGTGGATCAGATACGTCATGGTGGAATGTGCACGTTGGCTACAAGCTTAATGTTGAAAGCAAACACCAAGCTGTAACATCCATTGACGATGAAGAGATTATCTCGCGTAAATCCGCTTCAATTCCAAGCTGCGACAATTCCCCAATCAAAAACAGTGCTGGCGAAAAGGCGCAACCGCTTCATGTCATAGACGCAGATAGAAAGGAAAGGAAGAAGTAGCAAATACAAAATACAGGAGCTTCTGTCAAGGTAGCCACTCTCGCTGCGCCATCTTGAAGTCAAAAACAACAAGGAAAAAACATAATTGAATCGCATTTTCCCTTGTGGGAGCAGCACTTCATCACCAAGCTGCTGACTTTTTCATACGTAATGTATAACGGCTTTTGCGCATGCAGCCGACGCATGACCAAAGCCTTAATCCTGACAACATACATACATGACCCCCCCACCACCACCACCTCCTTCCCGTGTCAACTTTTCGTCTTCTGTATCAGATGAGTCGGTGATGTTCATGCCCCCTCGTCTTTTCCGACCGATCTGATCTGATGGGCTGTTTGTCATTTACCGCCTGTTTATGTATGCCAGTAAGGGTAGAGGGGGGGGGGGGGGGCGCGCTCGCAGGCCATCAGAGTGTGTATCCGTCCGTCTCTTGGAATATTTGGACAGCAAGCAGGGGTCAGTCATTTTGTGTGTCAGGCCCAAAGTGGGGGGGGGGGGGGGGGGCGTCTTAAGACCACAAGCGCCAGCCAAGCTTGTGACTTTGCCTCGGGGAGGGACGGCGGGCCCGAGTTTCTTGCATGTGTTTCCAGTGTTGGGGGGGGGGGGGTACATCATTGCAAACAGGCCACTAATGACTTTGTGTGACCCGCGCAGCCTCGGAGCAGGCCGGCAGACGACCTTCTGCTGCCTGCCAGCTCGCCGCTACGCCGGCCGACGATGGGGGGGGGGGGGTCAGAGCTGGATCTGTGACGGCGCCGTCTGCCGGCGGACTCCCCAACTGGGCTTGATTCGCTTAGACGTGATCGGGTGCTTTGCCTTGCCTTCTCACCCTTTGCGCCCAAATGGCATTTAAAAAGCAACTGAAAACGTTAAGACCGCTTTGTTGGCCCCCTTACCACGGTTTAACCACCATTTTCTCGTCATTTGTCATCAAGAGGTACAGTCAATCCTGGGTTTTTGACCATAATCAAATCCAAGTCAAGAAAACAACATTTTTAAAGCACTTTTTAATTATTTTACAGCATATACTGGATAAACACGTCATAAAAGACCAAGTCATTTGTAAAATACAGTGAGACCTCAACTTACGAACTTAATTGGTTCCCAGACAGAGTGTGTAAGGCGAAAAGTGTGTATCTCAAAAAAAAATTCCCATAGGAAACCATTAAAATGGGAATAATCTGTTCCCGGGTTTTCATAAAATATAGCTTTTAACTAAATAAGCCTTAAAACTCCACACAACATACCTTATTGTATGTATAATAAATGTGCTATTGTATTGTAATGAAAGAAATACACTGCATTGTGGGGTTTTTTTTCGGTCCCATCATAGTAAAATTATCAGCAAAAAGCTCCAAGTAGGCGATCGACGTGTGCATTCAATGAGAGGGGGTGTGCAAAGTAGCGCCGGCTGGAGCGCTGTTCGGTCGTGTGCTTCCGCCGAAGATCACTCCGCCAGCCGTGGTGGGTGTGTATTATGAAAATAGTGCTTATTATGAGGTTTAATTTTCATAAATTAGAGCAGGGGTGTCAAAGTCATTTTTTTGCCGCGGGCCACATTGTAGTTATGGTTTCCTCTCGAGGGCCGTTATGAATTTGGGGAACCCATTAGAATGTTTAAATCCCTTCAAATATTACATATAGAGCACACAGCAAATTAATGAATACAGTAAAGTCTCGTTATATCGATAGTCCCGGTTATATCGATACTATTTCTATGCACGCCCGGAGAAAATTACATGCAAACAGGGTCGGATATATCGACAGTCCCGGTTATATCGATATTTTTTCAGACTCCCTTGAATATCGATATAACGAGACTTTACTGTAACTTTTTTTACTTCAAATCTGAAGCCAAGAATAATGACTTTTATTGTGGTTGACATCCAAAAATATGAAATTTTGGCTCAGATTTTAGCAATCGTCATGAAATTTAACAAGTTTGATTTGCTTTCGCGGGCCGAAAAAAATGATGTGGCGGGCCGGATTTGGCCCGCGGGCCTTGACTTTGACACCTGTGAATTAGAGGTTCTTAAGACGAAAAGTTTGTAAGATAAGATGTTTGTAAGTTGAGGTCTCACTGTACTATAAAAACAAACTGTAATATGTTTTATTTTCAACAATTTTAACATTGGTTAACATTGGAACATAAAAACATCCCTGTCGCTCTGTGTCTGTCACGGGGCGTGTTTGCACCTATCCCAACCGTCTTTGGACAGTAGGCCGCGGTCATCCTGGACCAGTTGCTCGCCAATCACAGGGCACAATAACTTTTCAAACAGTCCTCTGCTTCATATTCCTTAGGACCGATGCTAGGATGTTTTTCCCCAAAATCTTTTTGCATTTGCGTAAATCGTATCTTGGCTCAGACTCTGTCATGCCAACTGCTTTTCATTGATGAAAATAAGCAAAAGTTTGTCCACTTCATATATTTGCGGCCTTTGTTTGCTGAACACGCAAGATCCTTTAGCCTTTAGCCACACTTCTCTTTTTCGGCTGCTGCCGATGGTCAATTCCAGCATCCTGAACTCCTTCACAAACAAAAACTCACTCATATTTCATCTTCATCATCTTTCATCATCATCTTTCTTCATTCTATAGATTTGCACATTATTTTCCTCTATTCTTCGGATAAGCGTCCGATATTACGAAGTTTTCACCAAACACTTTGAAAAAAAGTACTTTTTGCTTTTTTTCAAAAATCTTTATTGAACAATACAAACACGCCTGCTCACGATGAAATGCTACACGATAATAACAAGTCCGATTTGCGTGGAGCTCAACTAGACACGTCTGCTTCTTCGTTAAAATTAAAAAAACTTTATTCAATTATACAAATGCGTCGGTCGCAATGAGGAAGGCACGACACAAAGTGACGTATAAGGCTAGTTGAGTGGTGCATTCAGGTGCGCTCAATTTGGTTGAGAACTGATTTTTTGTCATACAGTGATACCTCAGCTTACAAACTTAATTGGTTGCCAGAAAGTGTGTATAAGGCGAAAAGTGTGTCTTCCAAACATTAATTTCCTATAGGAAACCATTAAAATGAGAATAATCCGTTCCCAGGTCCCCATAAAACATCATTTTCTATTAAATAAGCCTTAAAAGTACACAAAATATGCCTTATTTTATGAATAATAAATGTGCTATTGTATTGTAATTAAATAAATAAACTTGATGGTAGTTGTCAATGGATAGTGGCAATGGTCGACTTAGCGTAATGGTACTGGGACGCTAAGTCACACAAACGCACACCACGTTGGTGTTTTTCAATGATCTTCTGCTATCATCAGAAGTCATTTTCTTTTGCGTCCTCTTCGGCTTAACACTAGCCTGTGGTGAGATCTTTTTAGCTACCATAATAGCAAAAGTACTCCACTCGATAACAAACTACATCTGCACTCAAAGTAAGTGGGTGTGGAAAACTAGTCCGCCATCCACCGTGCCGCTGTGTGGTTTGGTTTGTTCGCCGAAAACTACTTTGTATGCCAAGATTTTATTCTCGCAAATGTAATGTTCGTAAGCCGAAAGGTTCGGGCGCTAAAGCGTTCATAAGCACAGGTATCACTGTATCAGGAAGCGGATGGTATTCGAGTGGTGCATTCAGGTGCGCTCAGTTTGGTTGAGAACTGAATTCCGGTCGAATACCGGTGCAGAAAACCCCCAAAATTTTGGGTTAAAAACCGAATTGGATGAGTTAGAAAACCGAGCTTTGATTGTATTTGCGTTTTGACGATGTCGCCGTCGAGTGTTAAAAGGGGAGGGGCTAGCTCGACGCGGGTGTCGTCCGTTTAATGATCTGTTCCGACTCGGCCCTTCTGAAGGTCATGTGCCACTGCTCGTTAGCGGCGTCGCCATGGCGATATGTCAGCTGTCAGGGGCGATGGATGGCGATCTGACAAAAAAGAACAGGGGGGGGGGGGGGGGGGGGGTCATGCTGGTGACCATGAATAGGAAAGGATGAGCCGCTTTTTTGAAAATTGCAGGCCTCCGGGAGGGAATTGTCAGAGTCCTAGCGGGTGAAAGAAGGCCGCACTTGAAATTGTGCAACATGACGAGGAGGCGCTGACCTCATCATCATGTTAGAAGGCCCCCCGAGGCAACCCCCCCCCCCCGCCCCCCAATTCTTCTTATTTCGCCTTTTCCATCCCAAGGACCGACGTGACAGCTGGCGTCAGGCTTCCTATGCTTTGTGTTTGTGTGCTGATGGATGAAAAAGCATCAGACTCAAGTCTTAATTATTAACACAAAGCCATTTTCACTGAATTATCTAGCGTATTTTCCGGACGATAAGGCACATATCTTATTCCGTACAATTAGAGACAATCCGTCATATACTCCTTAATCAACAGATTGAAAAAAAATGACATAAAAATGACAATACCAACAGTTGTATTTATTCTCCACATGTTTTTAATATTAGAATTCATGTGTAGGTTTTCCACTGTGTGCTAATTATGTGATAATATTTGTAAGTACAGTGGTACCTCAGTTTATGAATTTAATTGGTTCCCAGAATAGATTATTCTCATTATAATTGTTTCCTATGGGAAATTAATTTTTGGAAGACGCACTTTCTGGGAACCAATTAAGTTCGTAAGCCGTATTTTAGATTTACTTTTACTAAAATAATACATCGATACCAAAAGTTTGTCAAATATGTTTCGTCTTAATTAACCCATTGACGCCCAGTGTGTTCATTTGAACACAGATCAATTCATGTTCAAATGCATTCATGTTGTTTCTTGCCACATTAGTTATTGTTTATTATATCTAATTATATTATTGGTTATTATATATCATTATATTATTGTGAATTATGTACTCCGTTTGAAGCTATTTGAGTCTCTGTTTTGATTTTATTTTGATTAAAAAAAAATGAATTGATCTTTGTTCATATGAACATGCGCAGCGTAAATGTGTTAATAATAATAATAATGATAAAAATATTTCTAAGGGCTTTTCAAAACTCTCAAGGACACTTTTCAGATGGACTGATATTTTGCATACATTGACTTACTTTTTGTATTGGTATTTGTACATTTGTAAACAAAAAAGTAGCATGTTATTTATTTATTTAGCTGTTTATTTATGCTAATCGTTTGCAAATGAATTCCGGCCCCCAAATGTTGCCTTCCTGCAGAGCACGCTAATGTCCACTAGACGTCAGTAGTATCGCGTGAGCACAGAGGCCCGGATGGGCCTGTGTTTTATTTATGTATGTATTTATTTATGTATGTTTTTATTTATTTATTGATTTATTTTGTAAATCCTTTGACTCAGCAAGCGCTGCTCAGAAATTTGGGGTGGGTGTCAACGTAGGGCTCAGTTAGAAGCTGTAGGAGGTGTGACAAATGGGAAGGTAATGTTTGTCCTGGCAAGGTTACATTTATAATAATAATAATAATAATAATAATAATAATAATACATTTCATTTATAAGCACCTTTCAAAACTCTCAAGGACACTTTACAGTCACAGGATCAGGATATTTTTACAGTGATAACTCAGCTTACGAACTTAATTGGTTCCCAGAAAGTGTGTGTACGGCGCAAACTTCATCTTCCAAATATGTTTTCCCATAAGAAACCATTAAAATGAGAATAAGGTGTTCCCAGTTCCCCATAAAACATATTTTCTTTATTAAATAAGCCTTAAAGGACAACCGACATCTCCGGACAAGTTGTGTCCATAATTTGTAAAATGGCTTCAAATGACTTCTGAGCGTATTTTAATAAGATTCCACCACATATAGCTATATTTTACGTTTTAAGACTCGCGCTGAACATTCAGGAAGTCTTGTTTTTGAGTTGGTGACGAGTCTGTACGTGACGTCAGAAAAGGACCGCCTCCTGACCGTAAAAAAGACACATTGTAGCTTCTTTCCATCACTTCAATGTATTTTGCTTTACTGTTTTTTTTTTTTTTTTTAAACCTTGTGTTGCCGCCAGAAGCCGCCAGCAGAGGGAGTCCAAGCTCCATGGAAAGAATTTATGAGCCTGTGGAAACGGGCTGATTCATTCCTCACAGGAGCTGGTCTGCCTCTTTTGTGGGACGTTACATTGCAGTCCAGATGCCTCAAAATGACACGGAAGGACTTCTTTAATCGATTGCAAACATGTATGCTTTCCTCTTCAGAACTATTTGAATCATATTCATAACTGGATGAATAACAAGAAAGCATATTCTCTAAATCTGAAGCCATTGTTTGGATTCTCCAGCAATGCAAGACGTCTTGGTGTGATGTCACGAACAGGGGGCGGGACTTTCTGAAAATGCCCAATTCGCAGCTCAATTTTTTGCAGATTTTGCACACTTTAGGTCATTTTTATTGGTGTTTTGCATTTGAATAAAAATATCATACTGCGTGTTTTGGGTATTTTAGATCAAACGTTTTTCTGATGTCAGTTAAAAAAAACAAAAAGTGACGTCGGTTGCCCTTTAAAACTACACAAAATCTATCTTATTTTATTTATATATATATATATATATATATATATATATATATATATATATATATATATATATATATATATATATATATATATATATATACAGTAAAGTCTCGTTATATCGATATCTGATATATCGATAGTCCCGGTTATATCGATACTATTTCTATGCACGCACGGAGAAAATTACATGCAAA
Source organism: Hippocampus bargibanti (assembly GCF_051943395.1). Classification (NCBI taxonomy): domain Eukaryota; kingdom Metazoa; phylum Chordata; class Actinopteri; order Syngnathiformes; family Syngnathidae; genus Hippocampus; species Hippocampus bargibanti. The sequence goes on along the minus strand of NC_142746.1, from coordinate 1,744,419 downwards.
CAGGGTCGGATATATCGATAGTCCCGGTTATATCGATATTTTTTCGGACTCCCTTGAATATCGATATAACGAGACTTTACTGTATATATATATATATATACAGTATCGGTTATATCAATAGTACTGCTTATTACGATACTATTTCTATGAACTCAAGGAAAAAATTACATGCCCGCAGGATCTGATATATCGATAGTCCGGTTATATCGATATTTTTTCCGACTCCTGAGAATATCGATATAACGAGACTTTACTGTATATATATATATATATATATAATAAAGTCGTTTTATTGACCTTTGTGATGGTCGTTGATGTAGTTGCCTCTTGATGATATCCTAGTGAAGTTGCTGTGCTTTCTCGGCGATAATACCCTCACTCACACTGTCCCCTGCTAGCTTGGTGTTAATGAAAAGTTAGTCCAAATCAACAGAAGTTTTTCAACCTCTTCTATTGCCTGAGACCGTTGCTTAGACAACACAGAAACACCCATAATAGCTTCCTTGTTCTTAAGGATGGTAGCAATGGTCGACTTAGCGTACCGTTACTGGGATGCTAAGTCACATAAAAGCACACCCCGTTGGTGTTTTTTAATGATCTCCCTCTTCTGCTCGACCGTCATTTTCTTTTGTGTCCTCTTGGGCTTAACACTAGCCTGTGGTGGGGTCTTTTTCGCTCCCATAATACCAAAGTACTGTGATTTGGTTCATCTGCCGAAAACTAGTTAGTCTGCCAAGACTATATTCTCGCGAATTTAATATTCGTGAGGCGAAACGTTCGTGAGCTAAAGTGTTCGTCAACTGAGGTGTCACTGTAGTCCACCACTTGTTACCAACAGCAGTTGGAAAGTTACTAAAATATCATCATGACGTCTTTCATATTAACTGTCACAAATGTTTCTTTTTAATTCATCATAATTCAATCCTGGTCACCCCTCCTCTTGAATAACGAACTCCACTTTTTTCGCCACGCCAGTATCACCAACGAGGCCGGCGCGTCCATCTACAGCGTGAGCCCCGAAGCAGTCAAAGAAATGCCTGATTTGGACCCGAACCTTCGAAGTGCAGGTAACGATGATGCTCAAATCCGATGATGATGATGATGATGATTGATGGCATTTTTATGATATTTCCTCTCGAGCGGGACTATTGCCACTTTTTGGGGTGAATATCTGGCTTTGCTATTAGACGGACTTACGCGTTCCACCACGTACTCCATCACCGAGCGCCCAGCGGTAACATTGAAACAGCCTTGCAGAGAACAAATGTTTCCAGCAGACTTCCTCTATAAAAAAGCCTTTAAATCAAGCGGGACTGAATTATTCCTCACCCATTTCCTGTCATCAGCAGCACTTTTTTTCTCCTTTTGCGGCCATTGTCATGTCATTCTGGTGTTCTTTGAAGATCCCACTATGGGGTGAAGTGCGTGGAGCGTCCGGCGCTCCCATGGATGTCTGTGGCAGTATAAAACCATATTTTAACTCGGCGGCAAGAAGACCCTTGTTTGGGTTCAGTCTCTCCACAAGCACACACACGTTTGTGCAACATGGTGGGGACGGGGTGTGTGAGGGATTCGTCCTGTGGGAACCCAATTTCAAACATAAATACAGTAAAGTCTCGTTATATCGATATTCAAGGGAGTCCGAAAAAATATCGATATAACCGGGACTATCGATATATCCGACCCTGTTTGCATGTAATTTTCTCCGTGCGTGCATAGAAATAGTATCGATATAACCGGGACTATCGATATATCCGATATCGATATAACGAGACTTTACTGTATATATATATTTATGACATTCATAAAAATTGGATTTTAGGACCCAAATTTTTATGAGCCTGAAACAAAAATACACATACACGTTTTTGCTAGATGGTGGGGACGAGGTGTGAGAGGGATTCGCCCTGTGGAAACCATAAATATATATATATATTTATGAAATTCAATTTCAAACAAACAAAAATACACATACACGTTTTTGCTAAACGAGGTGTGAGAGGGATTCGCCCTGTGGATATATATATATTTATGAAATTCATAAAAATTGGATTTTAGGACCCACATTTTTCTGAGCCTGAAACAAAAACACACATACACGTTTTTGCTAGATGGTGGGGACGAGGTGTGAGAGGGATTCGCCCTGTGGAAACCCAATTTCAAACATTAAAAATATATATTTATGAAATTCATAAAAATTGGATTTTAGGACCCACATTTTTCTGAGCCTGAAACAAAAACACACATACACGTTTTTGCTAGATGGTGGGATGAGGTGTGCAACGGTTGCGCCCTGTGGGAGCCCAATTTCAAACATGAAAAAAACTATATTTATGAAATTCATAAAAAATGGATTTTAAGACCCAAAAAAATCTGAGCCTGACAAAAAAACGTGTGTATGTTCTTGTTTCAGGCTCCAAAAAATGTGGGTCCTAAAATCACATTTTTATGAATTTTATGTATATTTTTTTCAGGTTTGAAATTGGGTCCCCACCATATTGCAAAACCCTGCATTTGTGTGTGTGTGTGTGTGTGTGTGTGTGTGTGTGTGTGTGTGTGTGTGTGTGTGTGTGTAAAAAAATTTGGGTCCTAAAGTCCAATTTTTATGAATTTCATAAATATATTTTTTTCCTGTTAAAAATTGGGTTCCCACGGGACAAATCCCTCGCACACCTCGTCCCCACCATGTAGCAAAAACGTGTGGGTCTTCTCATTTCAGGCTAAAAAAAATGTAGGTCCTTAAATCACGTTTTTATGAATTTCATAAATATATATTTTTTCATGTTTGAAATTGGGTTCCCATGGGGCAAATCCCTCGTACACCTCGTCCCCACCATCTAGCCAAAACGTGTGTGTGTGTTTTTTGTTTCAAGCTCAGAAAAAATTGGGTCCTAAAATCCAATGTTTATGAATTTCATAAATATGTATTTTTTTTCATGTTAAAATTGGGTTCCCACGGGACGAATCCCTCACACACCCCGTCCCCACCATCTAGCAAAAGCGTGTGTGGGTTCTCATTTCAGGCAAAAAAAAATGGTGTCCTAAAATCCAATTCTTATGAATTTCATAAATATATATTTTTTTCATGGGGGAAACGCTCTAAAATGGCAGAAGCAAATTCCTTTCTGGTGTTTCACCTGCATAGTGACACATAAGGCCAACCAACCAACTTTTTTTCTCCCTCCTTCCTCCAAGTAACAGTAAAGTGTCTTGCTAAAAAACAAGATTTAATCAGAGTTAAGATGGACGCTGCAGAGCAAAGAGGACGGGAGGCTTTGCCTGCCTGGTGCACCGAGCAAGGGCAGGTTTGAAACTCCATCCCCGTCTAAATATTTTCTCAGGCTGCAGCCTCCCACCGCAGCCACAGTGTCCACAAAAAGAGAGAGGTGAGCTCTAGAGTCCAGACATACTCCCTCCCTTCCCCCTTGTATCCCCCCTCCCACCATCTTTGCGCTTTGGAGCCCATCTCTTTTTTTTTTCATCCCCTTGTCCTCTGGCAAGGACATCCAAGTCCGATGTCCCCTACTCAAGATGGCACCGCGAAAGTGGCTGCCTTTCCAGCAGCTCCTATATTTTGTTTTTCTACTTCTTTCTTCCCTTTCCATTTACTTACACCACTTTGCTAAGACTGAATGACTGACTGCGTCTTTGTGTTGTCGTATTATTTGTTATTGTGTTTTTGTACTTCAAGATGGCTGCCGTGCGAGTGGCTGCCTTTCCAACAGCTCATTTATTTTGTTTTTCTACTTCTTTCCTTTCCTCTTCCTTTCATAACTTTGCTGCTGTGTTACTTCCGGGTAGAGTGAACGCGGGCGCGAATGGCTGCCGCTGCTCACCCGCACAAAAAAATCCCATGACTTTAAAGTGTCCTTGAGAGCTTTGAAACGCGCTTCGAAATAAAATCTAATATTATTAATTAGTATTACTCAAAAGTCATCATTCTTGATTCTACCCAAAGTTGTAAAATATCTCGCGAGTTTTACTGAAGAAGCCTTGTGCGCAAAACAGGGGGATGTTGTCCTGCGTCTTCCCACAAATCCCACAGGAAAAAAAAATGCTGCATTCATTGAACAATGTGCAAAAACATGCCGCAATTCCGGGTAACCCTGACAAGAGCCACAAAAAAAAACCCTCATGATAACCGTGTCGTAAATGCGCCAAAAATCCCACAAGAGAACGAGCCCAGCAGCCATTTCGATGTTTGTTCTCACTCTCTGAACTCATTGACTGTCAAATATGCAGAAATGTGTGCACTCCAGTGGCAGGGTTTTTGTCATTTTCACTTTAAATTGCAGCACCCACAGAATATCAATTAAAAAAAACAAGGGCGCAGAAAATCCGACAAGACCCTCCGCACCCTGGTCACCACCTTTTCCCAGCGACTCCCCTCAAGCAGGCGCTACCTATCCAAATCCAGCGTACATTCCAACAGCTTCTTCCCCCGTCGCCATTAACTCTATCAACAGTAACCAAAATAGAACAGTATAGTGCCTCTTTGCCATTTTTTCATGATGATACTAGTGCAGCTTGTAAAATTCCTTGTGTGTTCTACATACTTGGCCAATAAAGATTCGGACATTGATATTGAATTTTAGGACTACATAAACATTCAATGCAGCGTAAAAAAAACTGAAGAGTTAATTCCTAAGTTGTATGGGTCTGGAGTTATATGAGCTTGAAATGAAGGCAGCCATCCAAAATACAATGCAATACATCCATATTGGTTTATATAGCGCTTGAACAACAGCTGAAGTTGTAACAAAGTGCGAACATGGAGAAAAAAAATCTGCATTTAGTGTGAATATTTCTTGGTTTATTTATCCAGCTAGGTAGCTAGCTATTTGCTATCTAACTGGCTGGCTATATAGCTAGCTATCGATGAACTATATAGCGATCTAGCTGGCTGGCTAACATGGACAAAAGGCCAATGCTGCCCTCTCGTGGAAGTGGAAAACATGGTCAGAGGTCTGGACAGCGCTTTTGGCTAGCTGTTGGCTATCTATTAGCTATTTATTAGCTATCCATTAGCAAGCTGGGTAGATATTAGCTGTATAGCTGACTAGCTGTTGGCTATCTGGCTATCTATTACATATTTATTTGCTAACCGCTATCTAGCTCGCTTTCTATCTATTTGAGTTACTATGGGGTTGAGTGAACGCTGGCGCATTTGGCTGCCGCTGCTCACCCACAGAAAAGGTTTATCCTGCGACTGTAAAGTGACCTTGAGAGTTTTGAAAACCGCTTAGAAATCAAATGTATTATTATTATTATTATTATTATTATTATTATTATTATTATTATTATTTATCATCACCCAAGCAAGCAAATTGGCGGTTTTGTGTTTATTATATTTGTTAGTCATTATAGTGCCTTGCACTCTGGGTCCGAGTGAGAGAGAGGACAGTCCAGTGAGACCTTGGCTAATGAACTTAATTGGTTCCCAGACAGTGTGTAAGGCGAAAACTGTGTATCCCAAAAATTAATTTCCCATAGGAAACCATTAAAATGAGAATAATACATTCCCAAGTCTCCATAAAATATAATTTTCAACTAAATAAGCCTTAAAACTACACACAACATGCCTTATGCTATGTATAATAAATTTGCTATTGTATTGTAATGAAAGAAATACACTGCACTGTATAATAAAGTCACTTTATTTACATTTGTGATGGTCATTGATGGCTTGATGGAATGGCGTTGGAGGTCAGAGGGAATTGCTGTTTGGAAAGAGTCACATTCCACGAGGACTGTAATTAAAGAAATAAACTACTGTAAAATAAAGTTTTATTTCCCTTTGTGATGGTCGTTGATGGCTTATGGAAGGAGAGTCACCTTCTACAAGGACTGTTGGTAACTCAACCTATGGTGTGGCTTCCCTTCTTTGCTTCTTTGGAGACTCTATCATTTTTTATGACTAAAAACCTCTTAATTGACACCTGTTGCTTTCTGACTTGTAAGCTGAGGCTTCACATTATCGTTCATCATGTTGATGATTCTCATAGCCACAGTCTTTTCTGGATGGAACTGTTCGATCAAAGCCTGCACATCATTCCACTTGGCCAACATTGCCTTGATGAGCTCACTTGATTCTGCAGCCATCTCCTCCTCGACCTCAGATGTTCTCGAACCATCCGTTGCTGGCTTTAAAAACCTCAATAAGCGCCGAACTTCCAGGTTGCCTAATGGCGATATCGGCGTGACTTAGCCGTGCTTTCTCGCATATAATTGCTTTACTCACGCTGTCGCCGGATAGCTGCTTTTCGTTAATCCAAATTAAAAGACGTTTTTCAACTTTTTCGATTGCCTGAGACCGTTGCTTTGACAGCACGGGAACACCTTTTGACGCACCTTTGATGGCTTCTCTGTTGCGGAGGATGGTAGCAATGGTTGACTTAGCATAGCCGTGTTCGGCCACTAAATCACACAAACGCACACTACCTGTTTTTCAATCATCTCCTTCTTCTCCTCGACTGTAATCTTGTTTTGTGTCTTCTTCGGCTGAACACGAGCCTGTGGATGTCTTTTTCGGTCCCATAATAGCAAAATTATCTGTAAAAAACTCCTTGGAGGCATCGATGTTTGCATTCAGAGAAAGGAGAGAAAGAGGGTGTGGAAAGGTGGGCCGGCCGGCTGTGGTGCTGTTCGGTTGTGTGCTTTTGTGTTCTTCCGCTGAAGATTACTCCGCCAGCCGTGGTGGGGGGTGTGTATCGCGAAAAGTAGTGTGTATTCCAAGGTTTAATTTTCGGAATTTAATCTGCGCACGTCGCGCATATTAGCATATTTGACAATAAAGCTGACTTTGACTTAAAAAAAAATAACTAAACCCGAACAAATTCGGGAATGGCGCTGTAATATCACATTTTCAATTCCCTGAATCAATTCGAGAATGGCAGTGAATGAGTTCAAGTGTTTTTTGCATTCCATTCGTGTGCTTGTTGCGTCCGCTGTGGTGAAGTCATGTTTGTTCAATTTGCCATTTATTTATTTGCGATTGTTTTCATTTGGAATCCTTTGCCAGCCTGGTCATGGAAAAATACATTTTCCCGTTGAATTGACGCCTTGAGGCGCACACGGCTATTAATTGTGCGCACGCGGCATTTCGAAATAAGTCACTCTCAAGGTGTTGCGCGCGTGCACGAGCCCCCACCCCCCAACATTGTTCATGAATCTAAATGAAAGATGCAGACGGCTCTAATTTAAAGCCAGCATTAATTATTATCGGCCTGTCAAAATGGAACCTCAGGCCTTGTTCGTAATAAGAGGACAATTAAAAATATTCAATAACCTGCTTCATGCCTGACCGCTCGTCTGCGTGTGTCAACAGTGTCCATCGGAAGGCGCGTCCAGGATCCGTTGGCCGAACTTGTGAAGATCGATCCAAAACACATCGGCATTGGAACGTATCAGGTAATGACTATTCCCGGTCTTTCGGGGGGGTGGAGGGGGACGCAAATACAGTGATACCTCAGCTCACGAACTTAATTGGTTCCCAGAAAGTGCGTGTAAGGCGAAAAGTTCGTCTGCCAAACATTTACTTCCCATAAGAAACCATTAAAATGAGAATAATCCCTTCCCAGGTCCCTATAAAACATCATTTTCTACTAAATAAGTCTTAAAACTACACATCATATACAGTAAAGTCTCGTTATATCGATATTCAAGGGAGTCCGAAAAAATATCGATATAACCGGGACTATCGATATATCCGACCCTGTTTGCATGTAATTTTCTCCGTGCGTGCATAGTAATAGTATCGATATAACCGGGACTATCGATATATCCGATATCGATATAACGAGACTTTACTGTACCTTATTTTATCTATAATAAATGTGCTATTGTATTGTAATGAAAGAAAGAAATTGTTCTGTATTATAAAGTGGTTTTATTGACCTCTGTGATGGTCGTTGATGTAGTTGCCTCTTGATGATATCCGAGTGAAGTTGCCGTATTTTCTCGCCTATAATACCATCACTCATACGGTCCCCTGCTCGCCGCTTTTAATTAATCCTAATCAACCTCTTCTATTGCCTGAGACCGTTGCTTAGACAACACGAAAACACCCTTAGCCACACACACACCCTTAATAGCTTCCTTGTTCTTAAGGATGGTAGCAATGGTCGACTTAGCATACTGGTACTGGGACGCTAAGTCACACAAATGCACACCTTGTTGGCGTTTTTCGATGATCTCCTTCTTCTGCTCGGCCGTCATTTTCTTTTGTGTCCTCTTCGGCTTAACACTAGCCTGTGGTTTCGGTCCCACAATAGCAAAATACTCCACTCGATAACAATCCACGTCTGCACTCAGAGGAAGTGGGTGTGGAAAACTAGTCCGCCAGCCACCGTGGCGCTGTTCGACCGTGAGGTTTGGTGTTTATCCGCCGAAAACTAGTCCACCAGCCACCGTGGCGCTGTGTGGTTTGGTTCATTCGCCGAAAACTCGTTCGTATGCCAAGATTATATTCTCGCAAATTTAATGTTCGTGAAAATGAAAAGTTTGTGAGCGTTCGTAAGCTGAGGTATCACTGTACGGGCCCTCGCGCACGAGGGAGGAGATAGAAGAAGAGGCACCCCGAGGTTTGTAGATGGAGTCAGTGGAGGCACCGTGTCAACACATGACGCTAGCGGTGAGCGCTAACTCAATTAATGGCCTGGAGTGATGCGTGTTTTTGCTTGCGCTCCGGCTACGTGGCCTCCACATGTGCGTGCGTGCGTGTGTGAACTGGCCGTTTTTCAAAAGCTAAAGGGTTGCACTCGTTTTCAACTTGGGATAAAGAGGTGTTTTCATTTTACGATTGGCGATTTTTGAGAAATGTCACTTGGATTCAGGATGCAAGGTGACCACTGTCCAAATCAAGGGTGTTAAAGTCCTTTATTGTGGCAGGGCAGATTGTTCTTACAGTTTCCTCTCGAGGGCCGTTATGAATTTGGGGAAGCCATTAGAATGCTTCATCCCCTATACATATTACATCTAGAGCGTACAAAAAATTAATGAACACGTTTTCAAATCCGAAATCCAAAATAATGAGTGTTATCATGGTTTACGTACGACAATTTGACATTTTGGTTCCGACTTTAGCAAGCATCATGGAAATTGACACGCTTGATTTGCTTTCGTGGGCCGAATAAAATGAGGTGGCGAGCCAGATTTGGACCCTGGGCCTTCACTTTGACACCTGGGTTGTCAGGGATTAGCCATCTAGCTGAATAGAAAGAGAGCTTGCTAGCTCGCTAGCTGTATAGCTTGGTCTTTAGTGAGCTCACGAGCAAGCTAGCTCAATAGATGAGCATAGCACTTGACAAGCTTGATTTGCTTTCGCGGGCCGAATACAATGATGATTGCGGGCCAGATTTTGCTCCCGTGCCTTGACTTTGACACCTGTGTTGTAAGGGATTAGCCTTGATCGCTAGCTAGCTCTCTCTTTGGCTCGCTCTCTTGCTAGATTGCTTTCTTGCTTGCTATCTCTCTCGCGAGCTAGCTACCTCGTTATAGCTCTCCCGCGAGCTATCTTGCTCGCTCGCTGACTACATTGCTAGCTAGCTGTTTCACTAGCTAGCTACCTTGCTATAGCTCGCTCACTAGATATCTCGCTCGCTCGCTAGCTACCTCGCTCGCTATCTACCTCGTTCGATAGCTATCGTGCTCGCTACTTAGCATGATCGTCAGCTAGCTAAATCGCTAACTTGCTTTTGACCTGCTAGCCTAATAGAAAGAGACCTAGCTACTTAATTTGATCGCTAGCTCTCTCACTAGTTACCTCCCTCGCTCTCTAGTTCCCTTGCTATAGCTTGCTTGCCAGCTATCTCGCTCGCGAGCTGGCTAGCTACCTAGCTACCGTGCTCACTGGCTTCTTCGCTAGCTAGCTCTCTTACTAGTGAGCCACTTTGCTATGGCTCACTCGCTAGCTATCTCGCTCGCAAGCTAGCTGCGGCGGGCCAGATTTGGCCCCCAAAGGCCTTGACTTGGACACCTGTGCTATTAGGGATTAGCCAGCTAGAGGAATAGAAACAAAGCTCGGTAGCTAACTTGATCGCCAGATAGTTTGATTGCTAGCAAGCTTGATCACTAGCTAGCTGGATAGATGAGCATGGCACTTGACATCTGGGCCTGGAGAAAAGTCAGCGGGTGGCGAAAGTGGAATGACAGCAACACTGACGACTCGGAGCGAAATGAAATTGGGTAGAAGGGCGGAGGTCATATTGTGTAAGTGGCTGTGTGTGTTGGCTTTGTCGGGTCGCGGACCCCCACCCTCTTCTCGTCTCTCATCACATGACTCTCCAGGGTGCCGCTGGGGTTGCTCACCTCCCATCCTCAGATCATGTGACTGGGTCAACAAATGATAATATAACCGTGTAAATAAACCCCGGGCGCTGACAGATACGAGACGGGGCATCCCTCCGACCTCCCGAATTTGCGTACGTCGTGAAAGCTAGTTTCTATTAGCACTATTTGTTCGTCCGCTTGCGTGCGTGATTCGTGACTCAAATGAGGATCAGCGAAGAAGAAAAAAAACAATCTTTAACTCCAGCCAGCTGGCACAATGGGGTCGCTGTGCAGCCCCCCGCCTGCCACTCGGGCCGTTGATTGACAGCTCTGATAGAATGAAGGAAATGAGCTGAGGGCTCGCAGAGTGGGAAATCATTGAAATCAGATTGAAAATTGGACTTTATTTGGGCTCCCGTAGGAGAAACTTGAGGACAAGACCCACCCCAACTCACCGCTGCAAAATCGCCAACCCACTAATAATAATAATAATACATTTCATTTCTAAGCGCCTTTCAAAACTCTCAAGGTCACTTTACAGTCACAGGATAAGTTTTTCTGTGGGTGAGCAGCGGCAGCGTTCACTCAACCCGGAAGTAAATCGGCTAGAAAGCTAGCTAGTTAATAGATAGCTAACAGATAGCTAGCTAGGCCCTCACTCAACCCGTAAGTAACTCAGATAGAAAGCTAACTAGCTAATAGACAGCTAATTCGATCGCCAAGTACTCGGATAGAAAGCTAACTAGCTAATAGACAGCTAATTCGATCGCCAAGTACTCGGATAGAAAGCTAGCTAGCTAATAGATAGCTAACAGATAGCTAGCTAGGCCCTCACTCAACCCGTAAGTAACTCGGATAGAAAGCTAACTAGCTAATAGACAGCTAATTCGATCGCCAAGTACTCGGATAGAAAGCTAGCTAGCTAATAGATAGCTAACAGATAGCTAGCTAGGCCCTCACTCAACCCGTAAGTAACTCGGATAGAAAGCTAACTAGCTAATAGACAGCTAATTCGATCGCCAAGTACTCGGATAGAAAGCTAGCTAGCTAATAGATAGCTAACAGATAGCTAGCTAGGCCCTCACTCAACCCGTAAGTAACTCGGATAGAAAGCGAGCTAGCTATTAGATAGATAGCTAGGTCTTCACTCAACCTTTTGTGATGTAAAGTAGGGAAATATGCACGTCTGCTACAAGCTAAATGTTGAAGAAGCTGTTAGCGTCCCTCCATTTTATAGACCAGACGTGCTCAATAATGTCCATGGCGATCGCCACGGTACTGTTGGATATAGAATGTAGCTAACTTTGCAGCGTTGTTTGAGTACGCACAGTCTAGCTAATAATCTAATGTCATCTGATTGGTTGTCCGGTGTATCAATCAAAAGTGAAGCTGATAGGCTGATGTCAAGTTTTATTTCAACTCAACTTTATTTGTATAAGCTTCATTTCATGACAAGGTGATAAATTTTGACTGATACGCCAGATGTGGGACTACCCATATAAGGTATTTGACAACAATGAGGTTAAAATCTTAGCGAAAGAACATAGATGGTTTGAAAGGGGAGTAAAAGAAGCAATTTTCATAAAACAACAAAATCCTTCATTAAACCGGTCTGGTGGGGTGAGGTTCAATTTGGATCGTTCATACAATAGCCTGCTTAGGCAAAACAGGTTAGGCAACATTCGTAATGCTGATGAGGTGATACGGAGGGAGGGGAGCAAACAGGCCAGTCGTGGGGCCACAGAGAGTGGTCCTCTGCTCCCCCCAACCTGAGAGTAGGGTCCTATCATAGCTGTATCTGGCGCCGCCATGTTTGGACATTAGGGATATATAAATAGGGCCGATACGACCAGTAAGACTTTAGTTTGCTGACGAAGCCTCTTGGAGGCGAAACGTCCGACACCTTCAAAAAAGTACAGATGATGGCTGAAGAAACCTTCTCATCGAAAGCTAGTTAGCTAGCTAATAGTGAGCTAATAGATAGATAGCTAGATAGCCAGCTAGATAGATAGCCAGATAGTCAATAAGCTAGCTAGCAGGCTAATAGCTATCCAATAGATAGCCAGCCAGATAGTCAGAAAGCTAGCCAGCCAGCTAATAGCTTGCCAATAGATAGCCAGCCAGATAGCCAGCCAGCCAGTGAGATAGCTAGCTACCTAGCCATATAGCTAGACAGCCAGATATCCAGCCAGCTGGGTATCCAGCTAGATAGATAGGCAACTAGATAGCTAATAGATAGCTAGCTGTCTTGATGACGAGACTAATATTCCACGTAGCAAAACCTTGTGAATCATCGAAGGCACCGTCGTTGTATGGGTTGGGTTTACCGGCCCAATCATCAATTGGGCCGGTTCCTCTGTTCTCACCCATTCCGAGGTAGCGTTCCAATAGGTGTGAGAGGCCCACGCCCCCCTCCCCCAAACGCCTTCACCTTTTCTCGTGTGAAAACATTCTTCCCCGGTGTAACATTTCAAGTGATTTCCCCCATCGGCACTCGGGACTCGCCCCCCTCGCGTATCCGCTCGCTGGCATAAATCATTCCTGTTCACCTTCGTGGGAAACGACGACATCGTTTCCGTACCGTCCCACGTTTTTTCCATTGACGCGGCGGCGCCCCGGTGTTCTTCTCACCTCAGAATCGGAATCTATTGAATATTGAATGTCGCTCGTCAGGGTACGACAGAGCAAAATTTAGCAATTGGCCCACTTTGCTTTTACAAGGTTGAGCTTCAAAGAACCCGAAAGCTTTCAACCGCGATGTAACCTTGCAGGTTTTTAAATCTCAAATCAATCCGTCGCTCTACCCTGATGTGTTGGCTCCTCGTCATCTGTCAAAGCAAATCGTCACTCATCTATCGAGCTAGCTAGCAATCAAGCTAGCTAGCTAACGATTGAGCTAGCTAGCAATCGAGCTAGCGATCAAGTTTTCTAGCGATTGAGCTGGCTAGCGATTGAGCTAGATAGCGATTAAGCTAGTTAGGAATCGAGCTAGCGAGCGATGAGGCTAGTGGTTGAGCTATCTAGCCATCGAGATTGCTAGCGATCAAGCTAGCTAGTGATCGAGCTCGCTAGCGATTGAGCTAGCTCGTGATCAAGCTCACTAGCGATCGAGGTAGCTAGCAATCGATCTTGCAAGCTAGCTAGCTAATGATCGAGCTAGCTAGCAATCAAGCTAGCGATCAAGTTATCTAGCGATTGAGCTGGCTAGCGATTGAGCTAGATAGCGATTAAGCTAGTTAGGAATCGAGCTAGCGAGCGATGAGGCTAGTGGTTGAGCTATCTAGCCATCGAGATTGCTAGCGATCAAGCTAGCTAGTGATCAAGCTCGCTAGCGATCGAGCTAGCTAGCGATCTGGCAAGCTAGCTAGCTAAGTTATCCAGCGATTGAGCTGGCTAGCGATCGAGCTAGATAGCGATTATAGCGATTAAGCTAGTTAGCAATCGAGCTAGCGAGCGATGAGGCTAGTGGCTGAGCTATCTAGCCATCGAGATTGATAGCGATCAAGCTAGCTAGTGATCGAGCTCGCTAATGATCGAGCTAGCTCGTGATCAAGCTCACTAGCGATCGAGCTAGCTAGCAATCGATCTTGGAAGCTAGCTAGCTAATGATAGAGCTAGCTAGCAATCAAGTTAGCGATCAAGCTATCTAGCAATCGGTCTTGCCAGCGCTCGATCTTATAATAATAATAATAATAATAATACATGTTATTTCAGACGCCTTTGAAAGGACACTTAAAGGACAACCGACGTCGCTTTTTTGTTTCTTAAGTGACATCAGAAAAACGTTTTATAGCATCTAGAATACCCAAAACACGCAGTATGATGTTTTTATTCAAATGCAAAACACCAATAAAAAATGACTTAAAGTGTCCAAAATCTGCAAAAAGCTTTCAGAAAGTCCCGCCCCCTGTTCGTGACGTCACGCCAAGACGTCTTGCATTGCTGGAGAATCAAAACAATGGCCTCAGATTCTGAGAATATGCTTTCTTGTTACACATCCAGTTATGAATATTATTCAAATAGCTCTGAAGAGGAAAGCATACATGTTTGCAATCGATTAAAGAATTTATTCCATGCCATTTTGAGGCAACATTGGGGGGAAATGTCTCACCCAAAAATGGCCACCGAGCTGTTGTGAGGAATGTATCAGCCCGTTTCCACAGGCTGATAATTTCCTTCCATGGAGCTTGGACACCCTCTTCTGCCAGCTTTTGGGTGCAACACGAGGTTTTCAGACCAAACAAGTACAACAAAATACATTGACGTGATGGAAGGACTGCTACAATGTGTCTTTTTTTCAGTCAGGGGCGTTCCTTTAGTGACATCACGTACGGACTCGTCACCAACTCAAAAACAAGACTTCCTGAATATTCAGCGCAAGTCTTAAAATGTAAAATATAGCTATATACGGTGGAATCTTATTGAAATACGCTCAGTAGAAGTCATTTGAAGCCATTTTAACAAATTATGGACACAACTTGTCCAGAGACGTCGGTTGTCCTTTAACAGTCACGATCTTGCTAGCAATCGAGCTAGCTAGCCATTGAGCTCGCTAGCAATCGAGCTAGCCAGCGATCAAGCTAGTTAGCGATCAAGCTAGCTGGCGATCGATCTTGCGAGCGATCAAGCTAGCTAGCTAACGAAAGAGCTAGCTGGCGAGCTTGCCAGCGATTGAGCCAGTTAGTGAGCAAGGAGGCTAGCGATCGAGCTAATCCCTTAAATCACAGGTCCATGCCCGCAAGAAAAACCAAAACCCGAACAAATTTGGGAATGGCTATCCACGTCATATTTTCAATACCCGAATAAATTCCGGGATGGCAGTGAATGAGTTAATTCCCTCGCTTTACAGCCAGGGGTGTCAAAGTCATTTTTTGCCGCGGGCCACATTGTAGTTATGGTTTCCTCTCAAGGGCCGTTATTTGGGGAACCCATTAGAATGTTTAAATCCCTTCAAATATTACATATAGAGCACACTGCAAATTAATGAATAACTCGTTTTCAAAGCTGAAGTCAAGAATAATGACTTTTATTGTGGTTGACATCCAAAAATATCAAATTTTGGCTCAGATTTTAGCAATCATCATGGAATTTAACAAGTTTGATTTGCTTTCGCGGGCCGAAAAAAATGATGTGGCGGGCCGGATTTGGCCCGCGGGCCTTGACTTTGACACCTGTGCTTTACACAAACGCGTCTATTGGAGGCTCGATCGCGTCACGGATCAACGAGGCTCGATTGCGGCCATTGACTCATCGGTTGCTGAGGTATCAGTGTCCACCACCTCTGATTTGGGCCTCTTCGCTTGGCGGTGGTCGGACTTGATACCCTCCCCCCACCCGCCTCGCTATCTCCCTTTTACAGGAAAAACATTCCGAGGCTTTTTGGAGCTCATTCCCAAGTTGTTGTTGGGCAGCTGGATGCGACGTGTGCCGAGTTGATCGCAAGGGGGGGGGGGTCTTTTGCACCCCGCCAAGCTAAACAGCGAACATCTTTGCGCCTTTGGTGCGCTCTTTCCATCTGTCAATCACATCTCTGTTTCCTTTCCTTGTCAGTCAAATGTCGCTCGTCGCTTCGGGATTTGTTATGGATTGACCATAATCTCTTTTGCTGGGTGAAATTTAATCACGCACCGTGGGGGGGCGGCGGGGGAAACGTCTTCCTCGCCGGCACAGTTTCAGATGCATATCAGAAATGGTTTTCTTTCTTTTGTCCACCTATTAACATTTCATGTTGGTTTTGATCTGCGTGTTTTTCAGCATGACGTCTCAGCCGCAGCTCTGAAGGCGGCGCTGGACGGCGTGGTCCAGGAGTGCGTGAGCTTCGTCGGGGTCGACATCAACATCTGCTCCGAGATTCTGATGAGGTAGTTCAGGGTGGAGCAACATATGGCTTGCGAGCCATAAATGGCTCTTTTGATGATTGCATCTGCCTCGCAGATAAAACTAAAATACCGTTTTTATTACCGTATTAAAGAACGACCGACGCCTCCGTACAAGTTGTGTTCATAATTTGTAAAATCACTTCAAATGACTTCTACTGAGCGCATTTTTCCGGGTTGAGTGAGCGCTGGCGCGTGTGGCTGCCGCTGCTCACCCGCAGAAAAAATGTGCGTGTAATTGTGAATGTAAAGTGTGTGTGTGGCTCTCACTGAAAAGCATTTCTAAATACAGTGATACCTCAGCTTATGAACTTAATTGGATTGGATTGGATTGGATTTGCCTTTATTAGTCTCACAGTGGAGAAATTTACATTTCACAGCAGCAAAGTGATGAAAGAAAGTGTGTTTACGGTAAAAAATTTGTCTTCCAAACATTTATTGCCCATTAGGAACCATTAAAATGAGAATAATCCATTCCCAGGTCCCCATAAAACATAATTTTCTACTAAATAAGCCTTAAAACTACACAAAATGGACCTTATTTTATGTATAATAAATGTGCTATTATATTATAATTAAAGAAATAAACTGTGCTGTATAGTAAAGTGGTTTTATTGACCTTTGTGATGGTCGTTGATGTAATTGATGATATCCGAGTGAATTGGCCGTGCCTTCTCAGCGATAATGCCCTCACTCACACGGTCCCCTGCTAGGTGCTTTTCATTAATCCAAATCAACCTCTTCTATTCCCTGAGACAGTTGCTTAGACAACACAAAACACCCTTAATAGCTTCCTTGTTCTTAAGGATGATAGCTTAGCGTACTGGGATGCTAAGTCACACAAACGCACACCTCGTTGGTGTTTCTTCTTCGATCTCCTTCTTCTCCTCGACCGTCATTTTCTTTTGTGTCCTCTTCGGCTTAACACCAACCTGTGGTAGGGTCTTATTTGCTCCCATAATAGCAAAAGTACTCCACTTGATAACAACCCACGTCTACACTGAGTGCACTCAAAGCAAGTGGGTGTGGAAAAGTAGTCCGGCAGCCAACGTGGCGCTGTGTGATTTGGTTCGTCCGTTGAACACTAGTTCGTATGCCAAGATTATATTCTCGCAAATTTAATGCTCGTAAGGTGAAAAGTTCGTTAGCTAAAGCCTTCGTAAACCGAGGTATCACTGTATTTGACTTTTATGGCTCTCTAGTCAAAAAGGTTCCCGACCCCTGAGGTAGTTCAACTCCCCCCCTCTCTTTCCCCCCCAAAAAAAAACAACAACAACAAACAGTCACACGAATCCACATCAAAAAGCTACTACAGCGTCGCATGTTGACATGTACGTTCCGCCGGCGGGCGTCAGGTCATCTGTTTACCCGTCTGCGCGACCCGCGAGTCGCGCTACGTATGCCTACAAACACCCGCGTACGTGTTGATGACTGAGCTATTATGTCAAGTGTTGACACGGCGGCGCGTTTAAGAGCCGCTGAGTCACAGCGGCTCTAAATCGCCCGGACAAATCTGTGTTTGCTGCTTTTTGTGTGACCTCATTCGGAACGGGACTGAAACGCCGCTCCCTTTCTGCCGTGGTCTTGCAGACACGTCGCAGGCTTAAACACTGGGAGGGCTCGCAGTATTGCCGAGTGGAGAGAACAAAATGGCCCCTTCCTCAATCGGGAGCAGCTCAAGCTGGTTAAGGGCCTGGGACCCAAAAGCTACCAGCAGTGCGCCGGATTCATCAGGATCAACCAAACTGCCCAAAGGTACGAGAAGACGCTACAGAGCCGTCTGTGTGGAAGCCGAAGCCTTTTCATGCATTGCAATACAGTCAGACCTCAACTTACGAACTTAATTGGTTCCCAGACAGAGTGTGTAAGGCGAAAAGTGTGTATCTCAAAAAAGCCATAGGAAGCCATTAAAAGGGGAATAATCCGTTCCCGGGTTTCCATAAAATATAGGTTTTAACTAAATAAGTCTTAAAACTACACACAACATACCTTATTCTATGTATAATAAATGTGCTATCGTAATGAAAGTAATACTGCATTGTATCATAAAGTCACAAAAAGAGGCACATTACATGAGGACTGTAATTAAAGAAATAAACTGCTGTAAAATAAAGTTTTTTTCAACTTCGTCGATTGCCCGAGACCGTCGCTTTGAGAGCACGGAAACACATTTTGCAACAGACGCACCTTTGATGGCTTCTGTGTTACGGAGAATGGGAGCAATGGTTGACTTAGCATAGCCATGCTCGGCCACTAAATCACACAAACGCACACCTCGTTCGTGTTTTTCAATTACCTCCTTCTTCTCAGCGACGGTGATTTTATTGTTTGTCTTCCTGGGCTGAACACGAGCCTGTGGTGGTTTTTTTTCCGTTCCCATAGTAGTAAAATTATCAGCAAAAAGCTCCAAGTAGGCGATCGACGTGTGCATTCAATGAGTGGGGGTGTGCAAAGTAGCGCTGGCTGGCGCGCTGTTCGGTCGTGTGCTTCCGCCGAAGATCACTCCGCCAGCCGTGGTGGGTGTGTATTATGAAAATAGTGCTTATTATAAGGTTTAATTTTCATAAATTAGAGGTTCTTAAGACGAAAAGTTTGTAAGATAAGGTGTTTGTAAGTTGAGGTCTCACTGTATGTCCAAAGTAAGGCCCCCGGGGCCAAATGCCGCCCCTGGTTAATTTTCATCTGGCCTGCGTCATCAAATCAATAACTTCTGGTGGCCTGCATGTGGAATGAATACATTGGGCAGGTAGCTGTTAGCTGCGTGTGCTGCCATTTAGGAGCAGTAAATTAGTAGATGGTTACAGTAATTGACTCAATGAGCCCTCCACCTTCTTAAAATGGTAATTTTCTAATTTTGTAAAAATTCTGAAATGGCGATTTTCGAAATGTTAAAAAAAAATTCTAAAAAGGCGATTTTCAATTTTTTTTATTTACATTTTCTAAAATGACGATTGTCCAAAAATGTAAAACATTTTCTGCAATAGCAATTTAAAAATGTAATTAAAAAAATATTTTCGTTAAGATTTTGGTAAAATTTTCAAAAATGGCCATTTTCAAAATGTTTAAGATTTTTCTGAAATTGTGATTTTCAAAATGTTTTGCCATTTTTGAAAATGATGGTTTTTGAAAATGTAAAACATTTTCTAGAAGAGCAATTTTATTAAAAAAAAAAAGATTTTTGGGATGATTTCGGTAAAATTTTCAAAAATGTCTTTTTTCTAAAAAAATGTTTTTACTTTCTAAAATGATGATTTTCGAAAATGTAAAACATTTTCTACAATAGCGATTTTAAAAATGTAATTTAAAAAAAAGATTTTTGGTAACATTTTGAAAAAAAATGACGATTTTCAATTTTTTTTACTTTCTAAAATGACGATTTTCGAAAATGTAAAAACATTTCTAGAATCTTCTTCTTTTCCTTTCGGCTTTTCCCTTCAGGGGTCGCCACAGCGAATCATTGTCCTCCATCTTTCCCGGTTTTGTGCGTCCTCTTCTCTCACACCAGCTACCTTCATGTCCTCTTTGACCACATCCATAAACCTCCTCTTCAAAACAAACAAAACATTAGAAAACATTTTCTAGAATAGCGATTTTAAAATGTAATTAAAAAAAAAAAAGATTTTTGGTGAAATGTTCTAAAATGGCGATTTTTCAATATTTTTTAAAATGTTCTAAAATGATGATTTCCAAAAATGTAAAACATTTCCTACAATATTTTAAAATGTAATTAAAAAAAAAGATTTTTGGTAAAATGTTCTAAAATGGCCATTTTCAATATATTGTTTTAATTTTCTAAAATGATGATTTTCAAAAATGTAAAACATTTTCTACAGTAGCGATTTTAAAAATTAATTTACAGTAAAGTCTCGTTATATCGATATCGGATATATCGATAGTCCCGGTTATATCGATACTATTTCTATGCACGCACGGAGAAAATTACATGCAAACAGGGTCGGATATATCGATAGTCCCGGTTATATCGATATTTTTTCGGACTCCCTTGAATATCGATATAACGAGACTTTACTGTATTTTAAAAATATCTTTCGTGAGATTTTTGTAAAAATTTATGAAATGGCAATTTTCAACAAAAAAATACTTTAGAAAATGATGATTTTCAAAATTCTAAAACATTTTCACAGAAAAAAACTGATCCAGTGCTTACAAATTAAATGTATGATTATTATTATTATTATTATTAGCTATCTAGTTGGTTAGCTGGCTATCTGTTGGCTATCTATCCAGCTATCTGGCTATCTATTAGCTAGCTGGCGGGTTAGCTGACTATCTATTAGCTAGCTAGCTGGCTATCTGTTGGCTATCTATCCAGCTAGCTAGCTAGCTTTCTATCTATTTGAGTTACTTCCGGGTTGAGTGAACGCTGGCGCATGTGGCTGCCGCTGCTCACCCACAGAAAAACTGATCCAGTGACTGTAAAGTGACCTTGAGAGTTTTGAAAGGCGCTTACAAATGAAATGTATTATTATAATGTTTAAAAAAGTTTAAAAATGTCTTTTTTTTAGTTTAAAAATGTCTTTTTTTTTTCAAAATGGCGACAATCAACAAAAGAACAATTACTTCTGTTCAACGGTTGCAAAAAATGTTAGTGTTAAAAAAAAGTAACGAATATTCGATTTCCAATGTCAATTCATTTTTTACACCCCACCCTCACTCTCGGCCCGTTTTGATTTATTGATTCCACTGCACAATTGTGGTAAATGTTTTCTTTCTCATTGAATTTCATGCATTTTTTTGTTTTAAATTACAACAGCGCCACGAGTGCGCCTCCTCCGGCTAAAGCAGCTACCAAGAAGGCGAAAGGAAAGTCCAACGTCACCGTAGCGACGCATTTCAACGCACTGGACCAGACCTGCATCCACCCCGAGTCCTACGATGTGGCGCAGAGGTACCTCACATGCTAACACGTGGCCTCATACTACCACCCTCCCCCCCAATCTGGACCCGTGTCCCACCTGCTGTCCTTCCCAGCATGTCCAGTCCTTCATCGTTGTCCACCCTGTCTAGTCCCTTTCTTGGTGTGCGCAAAAAACAAAATGGATGGTTTGTCTTTCCCGCGGCGGCCATTTTGTTGTGCAGTTCAATGTGCCTTTTTTTTCTCTTTTTTCCCCCTCTTTGGCTCAACTTTCTTTCGTCCCTTTAACTTTTTTTGTCATTTCTCTTGACTTTATCATTATTTCTTTTTTCCTTTCTTCACTTTTTATTTATCTAGTTAATCAGCTAAGTATCTGCCTGGCTATCTGGCTAGCTAAACTGATACCTCGGTTTACGAACCGCTTGGCTTAAATAAACTTTTCGGTTTACGAACGTTACATTTATAAAAATTTTACGTTGGTTTACGAAATTTACCTTGGCATACAAACTTTTTTTCATCCACGGAGCTGCCTCAATGAGAGATGTGTCGTTCGCGAACGAGACCGTTCTTCTAACAACAAAATGGCAGCCAACTGTCTTCGGTTAACGCCACGTGATTGGTCAAGAACGCAGCAGAGAGTGGGGTTGGTTTAAACATTAAAGAGACAGGCAGATGACAGTGAGAGAGTTTCAACTTTGATAGTTCAAAGGCAGAGTGTAGACTGCAAGGTTAAAATATTCTCCACGAACAACCCGTACAAGCTGTACAAGCACAATCTGTACACTTGATGCAAAAACCCAACTAAACAGAACACAATTGATGAGGAACTAGATAAAAGGATCATTCCTCAAGATGGTGAAAGAAGAATGTTACGTTCCTCATCAAGTGTTTAATGCTGATGAAACCGGTCACTCCATTCCATCAAGCCATCAACGACCATCACAAAGGCAAATAAAACGACTTTATTATACAGTACGGTTTATTTCTTTAATTATAATACCATAGCACATTTATTATACATAAAATAAGGTATATTTTGTGTAGCTTTAAGGCTTAGAAAATTTGAAAGTAGAAAATTATGTTTTATGGGGACCTGGGAACGGATTATTCTCATTTTAATGATTTCCTATGGGAACTACATTTTTGGGATACACACTTCGCTTTACACACTCTGTGTCTGGGAACCAATTAAGTTTCCAAGCCAATGTATCACAGTATTATCTATCTATCTATCTATCTATCTATCTATCTATCTATCTATCTATCTATCTATCTATCTATCTATCTATCTATCTATCTATCTATCTATCTATCTATCTATCTATCTATCTATTAGCCCTATATGTGTCTAGCTAGCTATTAGCTATCTATTAGCTAGCTAGCTAGATTTCTATCTATTTGAGTTACTTCCAGGTCGAGCGAACGCTGGCGCATGTGGCTGCCGCTGCTCACCCACAGAAAAACTTATCCTGTGACGATAAAGTGACCTTCAGAGTTTTGAAAGACGCTTAGAAATGTATTAATATTATTATTATTAACATGTGCGCCCGCTAATGTTCTTCCCGCCGATTTGAAGCGTGTTTGGTCGAAGATGGACGCCTTCTCATATGTTGCTACTTATTCCGGCGCGGGGATTGTTGATACGATTTTTGCAGAGGCGCTCGGCAAACAAAGGACGCGTCGGCTCGGGGGGTGGGAGGCGCTGGTGCGCCTTGGTGAGCGTCTGGGAGAAATTTGATTGCTCGCAGCAGCGAATCGTGCCCGTTTCCAAAAGCAGTGACCGGTTTCATGTTTGCGAGCGTGGGAGCGCGCTGTGCTCCAGCTGCTGTTTAGTCTACACGCGTTCTGACACCCCAGGCTCCGTTGGGCCTTCTTTTTCATGCCCTCGGTGCAAGATATTATAATAATAATAATCATAATACATTTCATTTTTAAGCGCCTTTCAAAACTCTCAAAGTCACAGTTTTTCTGTGGGTGAGCAGCGGCAGCCACACACGCCAGCATTCACTCAACTCTCAAATAGACAGAAAGCTAGCTAGGTAGCTTATAGATAGCTAGGTAGAGCTAATAGCTAGCTAGCTCGAGCGAGAACTAATAGATAGCTAATAGATTGATAGTTAGAACTAGAGCTAATAGATAGCTAATAGCTTTCTAGCTACAGCTAGTAGTGATTATCATATATTGACATTTTAGAACATTTTTAAAAATGTAGAAAATTGCTATTTTAGATTTGTTTATTTAGAAAATTGGCATTTTAGATTTAAAAAAAATTAGAAAATTCACATTTTACTGTAGAAAATCTCCATTTAAAAAATGGCAGCAAGGTGCCCGTCGACGCCTTGTTGCTAAGCTAATTTTTCGCCCAAAGCGCTTTCCAACTCTGCACTCGGTGATATGCAGGCACGCATGCACAAAGTCGTATTTTCTGCACGATAAGAAAATATTTTTTCGAAAGCTGAACATACGCCTCATAATGCGGTGCGCCTTATGTATGAAAAACATGATAAAATATGTGATTCGTTGAAGCTGCCCCTTAGAATGCGGTGCGCCTGATGTATGAAAAACTTTAAAAAATATGTCATTCATTGAAGGTGCCCCTTATAACGTGGTGTACTTTATGCATGTAAACGGTTTTACATTTAGTTTTTTTTAGATATCATTTGTTGAAGGTGCGCCTTGTGTTCCAGAAAATGCGGTACTTTTAACTCATTGATGTGCAAAAAAGTGTCCACTCCAGTGCCAGGGTTTTTGTCATTTTCACTCAAATTCCAGGACCCACAGAATATGGACTTTTCGGACAACATCAACATTCAATTTCAGCATAAGAAACCTTAGATTCTCTTATTTTATCAGAAAAAAATAGTTAATTCCTAAAATATATGTGTTTGGAGTTATCTGAGCTAGAAATGGGGGCAGTTGTACAAAACACAATACAATACATACATATTGATTTATATCACGCTTGAACAACAGCTGACGCTGAAACAAAGCGCTAACATGGACAAAAGGCAAATGCTGCCCCCTTGTGGGCAGGAAAAACATTGCCGGAGGTCTGACCAGCGCTTGAGAGTTTTGAAAGGCGCTTATAAATGAAATGTATTATTATTATTATTATTATTATTTATAATTATTATTATTTATAAGACAAACAGATTGTGTAATGTCGCTCCACGTCACACTTTTCAATTATTGAATAAATTCGGTAATGGCAGCGAATGAGTGAATCGGTACTGCAAGATCTCCACTTGCGGATGACGTAAAGTCTGTTTAATTGAAGGCTACCTACATGTTTTTGCACGTTTGTGTGTGTGTGTGTGTGTGTGTGTGTTTATCCCACCCCCACCTCTTCGAGGACATACAGGAGCCATCTTCTTGCGTTTTGAGTTCTCGAGCTTTATTTAGCCAGGAGGGGCTAAGCTAAATCAGGGTGACCAACTCACAATCGTAAATTAGCTTGCGCAGGAGGCGCCGCCACAATCGGCTCGTCATACATCCCCAAATACAAAGTGCAATCCACTAAATAAAACTGACAGGAGGGAGGATGGCACAGGAATGTGTGTGTGTGTGTGTGTGTGTGTGTGTGTGTGTGTGTGTGTGTGTGTGTGTGTGTGTGTGTGTGTCCGTGTGTGAGGTGCACAAGGAATATCACATTCATCGCATTCGAGAAACCAGATCCCCATTACTGCTCGTGGCCCACGCATGGAGCCTCCCCCCCCCCCATCCCCCATGTAACCATATACAACACATGCAGAGGGTGGAGGGGGTGAACAATTTAGAAAAACAATCTGTGATTCCCCCCCTCGACTGCTTCCCTCCCTGCATCCCCTCCCAATATTATGAGTGCCATAATATGCATTTAGTTGACTTGATGGACAGGCATTATTGAACAAAGAGAAGCAATTAATTCATCTGGATTCAAATAAAAGACGGGAGATTTATGACGCATAGCAAACGTTTAGATTCATTTTGCGCTAAAATGAAGGCAAAGGAACTGCAGATTTCATTCAAAAGACAGTCAATCTGCTTCACTTTTTTGTGTGCACTGATAACTTAGCTTACGAACGCTTTAGCTCACGAAATTTAGCTTGCGAACATTAAAGGACAACCAACGTCACTTTTTTAAATAATAATAATAATAATAACTGACATCAGAAAAACGTTTTATAGCATCTAAAATACCCAAAACACGCAGTATGATATTTTTAGTCAAATGCAAAACACCAATTAAAAATGACTTAAAGTGTCCAAAATCTGCAAAAAAAATTGAGCTGCGAATTGGGCATTTTCAGAAAGTCCCGCCCCCAATTCGTGACATCACGCCAAGACGTCTTGCATTGTTTGTGAATCAAAACAATGGCTTCAGATTCGGAGAATATGCTTTCTTGTTACACATCCAGTTATGAATATGATTCAAATAGTTCTGAAGAGGAAAGCATACATGTTTGCAATCGATTAAAGAATTATATGTGCCATTTTGAGGCAACATTGGGGGAAAATCTCTCACCCAAAAAAAAAAGAGCCACAAAATGGTGACCTCCAGTGGCCACCTCCGCTTCCACAGGCTGATAAATTCCTTATATGGAGCTTGGATGCCCTCTTCTGGCGGCTTTTGGGTGCAACACGGTTCTCAGACCAAACATGTACAGCAAAATACATTGACGTGATGAAAGGACTGCTACAATGTGTCTTTTTTCGGTCAGGGGGCGGTCCTTTCCCTTTCGTGACGTAACGTATGGACTCATCACCAACTCAAAAACAAGACTTCCTGAATATTCAGAGCGAGTCTTAAAACGTAAAATATAGCCATATGCGGTGGAATCTTATTAAAATATGCTCAGTAGAAGTCATTTGAAGCCATTTTACAAATTATGGACACAACTTGTCCGGAGACGTCGGTTGTCCTTTAAATTTGCGAGCATATAGTCTCGGCTGACGAACTAGTTTTCGGCGGATGAATGAAACCACACGGCTGGCGGACTAGTTTTCCAAACCCACTCGAATGGCTGCCGCAGCTCACCCTCACAAAAAAAAAAGTTTTAATCACGTGACTGTAATTTGTCCCTTGAGGGTTTTAAAAGGCGCTTATAAATTAAATGTATTATTCTTATTATTATTATCTAGCTCTCTGGCTGGCTAACGAGCTATCAACCTGTTTATCTATTAGCTATATAGCTAAATGGCTAGCTAGCCAGCTGGCTATCTATTAGCTATCTATATCCTATATATTAGGTCTGTGTAAGCTCTCAGTCGTACCGGAATGGTCCATCGATGAAAAGGTTTCTTCAGCCGTCATCTGTACTTCTTTGCTCGACCGTCATTTTCTTTAATGTCCTCTTCGGCTTAACACTAGCCTGTGGTGGGGTCTTTTTCAGTCCCATAATAGCAAAATTACTACACTCAAAGAAAGTAATAATAATAATAATAATACTTTTCATTTAGAAGCGCCTTTCAAAACTCTCAAGGTCACTTTACAGTCACAGGATAAGTTTTTCTGTGGGTGAGCTGCGGCAGCCACTCGCGCCAGCGTTCACTCAACCCTAAGTAACTTAATAGATAGCAAGCTAGCTATCGAAAAGATAGCTAATAGCTAGCGAATAGATAGTTAATAGCTAGCATATAGATAGCAACGGTCTCAGGGAATAGAAGAGGTTGAAAAAATACACAATACACAATAAATAAAATACAGTAAAGTCTCGTTATATCGATATTCGAGGGAGTCCGAAAAAATATTGATATAACCGGGACTATCGATATATCCGATATCGATATAACGAGACTTTACTGTATATTTATTCGCCAGCTATTAACTATTATTATACATAAAATAATATGTATTTTATGTAATTTTAAGGATTATTTCATAGAAAATTCTGTTTTATGGGGACCTCGGAACAGATTATTCTCATTTTAGTTGTTTCTTATGGGAAATAAATGTTTGGAAGATGAACTTTTCGCCTCACACACACTTTCTGGGAACCAATTAAGTTCGTGAGCTGAGGTATCACTGTATTTGTCAAGCCACCCACTATTCTAACCGCCAAGCGCATCAAATATCATCTTTTTACATTTTTTAAAATCTAGGATGAACCCTCCAAACCCTTAGAAATGTGCCACTTTGTCCCGCGTATCTCCCAGCTGTCTGCTGCATATTTGTACCCGCACCGCCTCCTCCGCCGCCGCCAAATGTGCATTTCTAAGCAGCATTTTCTCCGAATCCGTGTTTACGTGCGCGCCCACCTGCTTGGTCCGTCACCGTGGCGAGCGGGCGGGACAGCTGAGGGCGAGGGTGGAGGGGCCCGCTTGGCGTCGGGCGACATTCATCACAGACACCACCCAGCTGGCCCCGCGCCCCCAGAACGAATGCGTTCACATCGATCAGCAGCCGTGGAAAGCGCGTCATGTAAATAAGATAGAACGTGCTTGCTTTGGCATTCGGGTTCTCGTGCCAGTTTGGTTTTGGAAGATTACGTTTGTGGGCCGGGGTCAAAATTGAAATGGTGTCAACATGCCCCCATATCACTCACTGGAACGACATGTCAATGTGGGTCCAATGTACTGTATTTTACACTGTATAATGTGGAGCAAAGTACAGTGAGACCTCAACTTACGAACTTAATTGGTTCCCAGACAAAGTGTGTAAGGCGAAAAGTGTGTATCTCAAAAAAAAAAAAATTCCCATAGGAAACCATTAAAATGGGAATAATCCGTTCCCGGTTTCCATAAAATATACT
The DNA here is from genome assembly GCF_051943395.1 of Hippocampus bargibanti. Classification (NCBI taxonomy): domain Eukaryota; kingdom Metazoa; phylum Chordata; class Actinopteri; order Syngnathiformes; family Syngnathidae; genus Hippocampus; species Hippocampus bargibanti. The sequence continues at coordinate 1,716,667 of NC_142746.1, read as the reverse complement.
TTTCAACCAAATAAGCTTTAAAACTACACACAACATACCTTATTCTATGTATAATAAATGTGCTATTGTGTTGTAATGAAAGAAATACACTGCATTGTATCATAAATCACTTTATTTACATTTGTGATGGCCATTTATGGCTTGATGGAATGGCGTTGGAGGTCAAAGGGAATTGCTGTTTGGAAAGAGAGGTGCATTACATGAGGACTGTAATTAAAGAAATAAACTGTGCTGTAAAATAAAGTTTTATTTACCTTTTTGATGGTCGTTGATGGTTTATGGAAGGAGAGTCACCTTCCATAAGGACTGTTGGTAACTTAACCTCTGGTGCTGTTCGGTCGTGTACTTCCGTCGAAGATCACTCCGCCAGCAGTGGTGGGTGTGTATTATGAAAATAGTGCTTATTAAAAGGTTTAATTTTCATAAATTTGACGTTTGTAAGACGAAAAGTTTGTAAGTTGAGGTGTTTGTAAGTTGAGGTCTCACTGTATAAGGTCACGCACCCTTAAAGGACAACCGAGGCCTCTGGACAAGTTGTGTCCATAATTTGTAAAATCACTTCAAATGACTTCAACTGAGCGTATTTTAATAAGATTCCACCGCATATAGCTATATTTTACGTTTTAAGGTTCGCGCTGAATATTCAGGAAGTCTTGTTTTTGAGTTGGTGACGATACCTACCGTGACGTCACGGTAGGTATAGTCACTGACCGAGAAAGCGACACACAATGCATTTTGGGTACTTTGTTTGGTCTGACAACTTCGTGTTGATCCGCGTTGATGGCGAAAATAGAAGGAAAACACATAAATAACGCGATGATGAATCGTTGTGGGTTGCACCAAGACTACTATTTGATACTGGCTCACACAAATTCCCAGCAGACAAATCAGCCCATTTCCAACAGAGCTTGGGCGCCATCTTGTGCATTTTCTGGGACGCTACACTGCAGTCCTGATGTCTCAAAAGGACACGTGTTAAAAGAAAGAAGACCGAAAACAACACTGCAAACAAAGCAGAATAAAATCAAACACACTGGCATTCTGCTCCATGAGCTGTTCTCTATTCTCAAAAAAAAGAACCGGTAGCAATGTTGTTCTCTCGGAGAAAGACTCCTTCAGTACAAAAAAACGCTACAGCGCAGCAGCAAAATATTGTTTTACAACACCGTTCTTTAAACTATTAAAAAATAGTTTTTTTTTTTTGTTTCATTCTGCAGTATGTACAATGTAGCCACAAGGGGGCACAAGTTGTGCACTTGTTGTGCCGGTCCCAAGCCCGGATAAATACAGAGGGTTGTGTCAGGAAGGGCATCCGACGTAAAAAAAAAATTGCCAAAACAAATATGCGAATCAAACCTCTGAATCCCATACCGGATTGGTCGAGGCCCGGGTTAACAACGGCCGCCATTGGTACTGTTACCTTCAGGGTGCAGTGGAAAATTGACTAATGTTAGTCAAAGAAGGAGAGGAGGGAGGTGTGCCCAGAGGAAAAGAGAGAAATGGAACGCCAAGAGTATAGAACTAAGAGTAGGAACTTTGAATGTAGGAACAATGACAGGTCAAGGTCGAGAGCTGGTTGACATGATGCAGAGAAGGAAGGTAGACATACTGTGTGTCCAGGAGACCTGGTGGCCAGTTTCAGAAGGTCCCGCCCTCTTGTTCGTGATGTCACGCCAAGACGTCTTGCCTTACTGGAGAATCAAAACAATGGCTTCAGATTCGGAGGATATGCTTTCTTGTTACTCATCCAGTTATGAATATGATTCAAATAGTTCTGAAGAGGAAAGCATAAATGTTTTCAATCGATTAAAGAAGTCCTTCCGTGTCATTTTGAGGCATCTGGACAAAAATGTAGCACCCAGAAAATGCAGAAGATGGCGCCCAAGCTCCGTTGGAAATGGGCTGATTTGTCTGCTGGTGATTTGTGTCAGCGAATATCAAATAGGTGTGTTGGTGCAACACACGACGATTCATCATCGCGTTATTTATGTGTTTTCCTTCTAATTTCGCCATCAACACAAAGTGTTCAGACCAAACAAAGTACAGTGAGACCTCAACTTACAAACACCTCAACTTACAAACTTTTTGTCTTACAAACGTCAAATTTATGAAAATTAAACCTTATAATAAGCACTATTTTCATAATACACACCCACCACGGCTGGCGGAGGGATCTTCGGCGGAAGCACACGACCGAACAGCACCAACAGTCCTTATGGAAGGTGACTCTCCTTCCATAAGCCATCAACGACCATCAAAAAGGTCAATAAAACTTTATTTTACAGCACAGTTTATTTCTTTAATTACAGTCGTCATGTAATGCGCCTCTCTTTCCAAACAGCAATTCCCTTTGACCTTCGACCTCCAACACCATTCCATCAAGCCATAAATGACCATCACAAATGTAAATAAAGTGACTTTATGATACAATGCAGTGTATTTCTTTCATTACAATACAATAGCACATTTATTATACATAGAATAAGATATGTTGTGTGTAGTTTTAAGGCGTATTTAGTTGAAAAGTAGATTTTATGGAAAACCGGGAACGGATTATTCCCATTTTAATGGTTACCTATGGGAATTTTTTTTAGATACACACTTTTCGCCTTACACACTCTGTCTGGGAACCAATTAAGTTCGTAAGTTGAGGTCTCACTGTACTGCAAAATGCATTGTGCGTCGCTTTCTCGGTCAGGGGCGTTCCTTCCGTGACGTGATGTCAGGAATCGTCACCAACTCGAAAACAAGACTTCCTGAATATTCAGCGCGACCATTAAAACGTAAAATATAGCTATATGGGGTGGAATCTTCATAAAATACGCTCAGTAGAAGTCATTTGAAGCGATTTGACAAATTATGGACACAACTTGTCCTTTAATTATGTGCTTATTCCTCACGTGCAGGTTTCTTACCCTCGTCGGCGGGAGCGCCAGCCAGATTGGTAGCGCGCATCTCAAACGTCGCGTGGACCAGGAAGTCGCCAAAAGCGGCATTGACGAGCTATCCCAAAGGGTCGGCACCACGCCCGAGACCCTCAGTCTCATCGTGGACGGCCTCACCCAGCCGCCAGGGTTTGACATACGCCAAGGTAAATTCATCTCGCACACACGAACACAAAATCTGGGATGCATGTGGGAAGCGCCCGGGCGCCATTTTGACAGCCACTGGCGCCATTTTGAAACTCCACTACGCCAGCACCGTCGCAAGTGTATTACGATTAGCGCGTATTTCTACGTGATGTGCGCCACATATGACATACTTCTGTCAAAATAGCTAAAAAACAAATTTAGTGAAACAGCAATTGAAGTGTTTGTTTTCCTTTAGAGGTTTAAACGTTGGTCGGCGGCCATCTTGCCTTAGCGATCGATATCGAGCCATAATCATCGTGTATTTATTTCAGTGCAAACATGTATGCTTTCCTCTTCAGAACTATTTGAATCATATTCATAACTGGATGAGTAACAAGAAAGCATATTCTCCGAATCTGAAGCCATTGTTTTGATTCTCGAGCAAGGCAACAAGACGTCTTGGCGTGACGTCACGAACATGGGGGCGGGGCCTTCTGAAACTGAAACTTTCTCAGATCATTTTGAAGTAGTTTTGGGAGACTTTAAGTCATTTTTATTTGTGTTTTTCATTTGACTAAAAATATCAGCCTGCGTGTTTTGGGTATTTTATATGCTATAAAACGTTTTTCTGATGTCAGTTAGGAAACAAAAAAAATGGTGTCGGTTGTCCTTTAAGAAAAACCTCCAGTCCTTTAGGAGTCTGAATCCAAAATCTATCAAGCAACAATCCCACAAAAACGGAAAAGATGTCAACGCCGATTCCCACTTTATGGCTTGATCCCAAAGCGGGCGGTCCACCTTAATGAATAAACATGGCTGACAAAATCTCGGCACGATGGAGGTCTGCTTTCCAAGTCACTTAACAGTCCATGAGCGTAATCTCCAAAATTCAGGTCCTCGGTTCCGCATTCGGGTTCCAGCGCGTATCTGGCATCACGCTCAGCTGAGTCAACAGTCAGGCCGAGGCAACCTTTGTTGTCGGGGAAAACTGGCCCGGACCATTTCCTTGGCTGCCATGTTTGTTTTCAAACCACAGCAAGGAAGAAAAAGATCGCATGGAAAAGAAGAAAAAAAGTATTTGGTTACTTCCTGAAATGCAATCGTTCCGCGTCCTGCCTTTTTTTTTTTTCCACCTGCACCGTTGAACCCGTGACCTCATGGACCCAAAATCCCCCCCCCCACCACCACCACCCTCCCCTTCTTGTGTCTTTGCCATCCCCAGATTTTGGGCAGGAGGTCTTTAAACGGGGTATCGTATCCATTCAGGACCTCCAGGCGGGCGCGGTCCTGCCGGGCCGGGTGGAAAACATGTGCCTCTTTGGGGCTTTCGTAGACGTCGGCGTGGGTCGCTCGGGGCTCATCCATAAGAGCAAATTGACGGCGGACAAATTGCCCGACGGCCAGCGCCGCCGCAGCCTGGCGTTGGGACCCGGGGACAGGGTGGAGGTGAGGGTCTTGAACGTGGACGCTCAGAGGGGGCGTATCGGCCTGGATTTGATCCGGGTGCTACGCTAACGTTTACGGTTTTGTTCTCCTTGTTGTTTTCGGGACGTATTCTGTCTGGATGAGGTTTTCAACCCCCGTGAATAAAGGAGACTTTTGTTGGACTACTTTTTGCGCTCGCTTTCTATGAAGGTTGAAAACGGCGCTGGGGAAAAATCCTTAACGTTTTGCAAATGTCATAAAATAACGATGAAAAAAAATGAGGAAGAAATCTTGCCAGCTTTTCTTTGTTAAAACAAAAAAACAAAAATCCTCTCATTTGTTATCACAGCAGGTTAAATATTGACAAATGTGTAATTCTAAATATTAATTCTTAATAATTATAATAATAATAATACAGTGATACCTCAGCTTACAAACTTAATTGGTTCCCGGAAAATGTGTGTAAGGCGAAAAGTTTGTCTGCCAAACATTTATTTCCCATAAGGAGCCATTAAAATGAGAATAATCCGTTCACAGGTACCCATAAAACAATATTTCTATGAAATAAGCCTTAAAACTACACAAAATAGACCTTATTGTATGTATAATAAATGTGCTATTGGATTGTAATGAAAGAAATAAACTGTACTGCATCATAAAGTGGTTTTATTGACCTTTGTGATGGTCGTTGATGTACAGTGAGAGCTCAACTTACAAACACCTTATCTTACAAACTTTTCGTCTTAAGAACCTCTAATTTATGAAAATTAAACCTTATAATAAACAATATATTCATAATACACACCCACCACGGCTGGCGGAGTGATCTTCGGCGGAAGCACACGACCGAACAGCGCTCCAGCCGACGCTACTTTGCACACCCCCTCTCATTGAATGCACACGTCGATCGCCTCCTTGGAGCATTTTGCTGATAATTTTACTACTATGGGAACGAAAAAAAAAAAACACCACAGGCTCGTGTTCAGCCCAGGAAGACGAAAAATAAAATCACCGTCGCTGAGAAGAAGGAGATAAGTGAAAAACACTAATGAGGTGTGCGTTTGTATGATTTAGTGGCCGAGCACGGCTATGCTAAGTCAACCATTGCTACCATTCTCCGGAACACAGAAGCCATCAAAGGTGCGTCTGTTGCAAAATGTGTTTCCGTGCTCTCAAAGGGACGGTCTCGGGCAATCGATGAAGTTGAAAAAAACTTTATTTTACAGCAGTTTATTTCTTTAATTACAGTCCTCATGTAATGTGCCTCTCTTTGTGACTTTATGATACAATGCAGTGTATTACTTTCATTACAATACAATAGCACATTTATTATACAAAGAATAAGGTATGTTGTGTGTAGTTTTAAGGCTTATTTAGTTAAAAGCTATATTTTATGGAAACCCGGGAACGGATTATTCCCATTTTAATGGTTTCCTATGGGAATTTTTTTTTTGAGATACACACTTTTTGCCTTACACACTCTGTCTGGGAACCAATTAAGTTCGTAAGTTGAGGTCTCACAGTAGTTGCCTCTTGATGATATCCGAGTGAAGTTGTCGTGCTTTCTCTGCGATAATACCCTCACTCACACTGCCCCCTGCGAGCTGCTTTTCATTAATCCAAATCAACAGAAGTTTATCAAACTCTTCTATTGCCTGAGACCGTTGCTTACAACACAGAAACACCCTTAGCCACACGTAGCAATGGTCGACTTAGCATACTGGTAGTGGGACGCTAAGTCACACACCTCTGTCATTTTCTTTAGTGTCTTCTTCGGCTTAACAATAGCCTGTGGTGGGGTCTTTTTCGCGCCCATAATAGCAAAAATACTCCACTCGATAGCAAACCATGTCTGCACTCAAAGAAAGTGGGTGTGGAAAATTAGTCCACCAGCCACTGTGGCGGTTTGCTGTTCATCCGCCATTTCCCATAAGAAATTATTATTATTATTATTATTATTAAAGGTATACAAAATATAGCTTATTTTATGTATAATCTTCTTTTCCTTTGGGCTTTTCCCTTCAGGGGTGGCCACAGCGAATCAGCATCCTCTATCTAAGTTGGTTTTGTCCATCCTCTTCTCTCACACCAGCAACCTTCATGTCCTCTTTGACAACATGCATCAAGCTCCTCTTTGGTCTTCCTCTCGGTCTCCTGCCTGGCAGTTCATGTTTGTCATCCAAACATTTATTTCCTATAAGAAACCATTAGAATGAGAATAATCTGTTCCCAGCTGAAACTGTAACAAAGCACTAGCATGGACAAAAGGCAAATGCTGCCCCTTGTGGAAAAGCAAAAAACATTGCCAGAGGTCTGACCGGTGCTTTATCGGCACCCCTGCAAGAAATCCCAAAACCAGAACAAATTCGGGAATGCCACTCCACATCACACTTTTCAATTCCCGAATATATTCAGGAATGGCAGTGAATGATATTATTTGGTTTAGTGGTAATAATAATAATAATCATACATTTGATTTATAAGGCACTTTCAAAACTCTCACGGACAATTTCCAGTCAGGTTCATCTGTGTGACTTGGTTAAAAACAAATATTTTATATGAAAAATATAAATATAAAAAAAACATATATATACTATTATTATATATAAAAAATATAAATATGTTTTTCTGTGGTTATATCGATATCGGATATATCGTGAGCCGCAGAAGCCAGACGAGAATGTGGTTCTATAAACCACTATAACTATAAAGCCACGCTGTTGTCGTGCATGACGAATTGAGTCTCATCCACGACGAGCCGTGCAACGTCCGCGTCAACGTCAGTCCGAGACCCCACTCACCGCTGGATCCCGGAGCGGCTCAGGACTGGTCTCGTTTCCCCGGTGCCGGGCAGTTCACGCCCACGTCGGCGTCCGGCCGAGACCTGGTCCCATACGGCCGTACGGGGTGCCATTCTGCGCCTGGCAGTTCGACGTCCACGTTGAGCCATGCGCCGTCGCGTGAACGTGGGAGAGGGATCGCACTCACGCCCACGACGATCCGTGCCGCGTCTTCGTCCACCCCAGGCCGAGTCCCGTTCCCATCAGGCCGCCGCCCGTCGTATGCTGGAGAGGCAGCGGTTGCCGTCTCCACCATTGTTCCCTGGCGAGTGGACCTTTTGGGAGACTGTTGGGACTTCTGGAAGTAGCCCCTTGAAGGGGGGGTACTGTCATGATCTGGTTGGCGACCAACGGAGGGTGCTGTTGGCCCCGCCTGCACCTGCACAGATGCTCGTCGTCCCGATCAGATTGGCGACCAACGGGTAGCGACGTCAGCCTTGCCTGCAGCCTCGCAGGTGCTGGTCGTTTTAATCACTGACACTTAAAAGGACACCCGGCACGAACATCCGGTGTCGGTTCATTGTTTGCTGCATGTTTGTTGCATGCTGTGCATGTGTTTGTTTAACCTTGGCGGACTTTTACTTTTGGTCTTCTTTTGATACTTTGTATTTTTTCCATTCAGATGATTTTGATGTTTTACATTTTGTTCCTGCTGACCTTTATTTTAATACAATTTGTCAAACAACGTCCTGCTCCCTCCTGCCTGCTTTTTGGGATCCGCACCCGCCATCACCACCTTGCAAAGCCCCGCAGGGATGCGTCCTGTCTCCATTGCTCTTCTCTCTCTACACGAACGACTGCACCTCAACGCACCCAGCTGTCAAATTCATAAAGTTCGTAGACGACACCATGGTCATCGGTCTCATCAAAGACGGCGACGAGTCTGCGTACCGACAACAAGTGGAGCAGCTGGAGCTCTGGTGCAGCCGTCACAACCTGGAGCTGAACACGCTCAAGACAGTTGAGATGATGGTGGACTTCAGGAAACATCCATCACCACAGCTACCCCTCACACTATCCAACTGCCTGGTGTCAACCGTTGAGACCTTCAAGTTCCTGGGAATCACAGTCACCCAGGACATGAAGTGGGAGGTCAACACCAACTCTATTCTGAAAAAGGCCCGACAGAGAATGTACTTCCTGAGGCTGCTAAAGAAGCATGGCCTGCCACAGGAGGTGCTGCAACATTTCTACACGGCTGTCATCGAATCCATCCTGTGTTCTTCCATCACCGTTTGGTTCGGGCCCGCCACAAAAATGGACAAAATCCGACTTCAACGGACAGTTAGGACGGCGGAAAAAATCATTGGCACCGCCCTACCCACTCTCGAGGACTTGCACACTGCAAGAATCCAAACTAGGGCGCGGAAAATCCTACTGGACCCTCCGCACCCTGCCCACCACCTTTTCCAGCTACTCCCCTCAGGCAGGCGCTACCGATCCATGCGCACCAAATCCAGCAGACATTTAAACAGCTTCTTCCCCCAAGCCATTAACTCTTTGAACTCTTCAACAGTAGCCAAAATGGAACTGTATAGTGCCACTTAGCAGTTTTTTTTTACGACGATACTAGTGCAGCGTGTTCTACCGGAAACAAATTCCTTGTGTGTTCTACATACTTGGCAATAAAGATGATTCTGTTTCTGATGCTGCCCTTTGTGGAATGGAAAAATATCGCCAGAGGTCTGACCAGTGCTTTGTCGCCACCCCTATGCAAGAAAAGCCAAAACCCGAACAAATTCGAGAATGGTGCTCCACATATGAACTTGAAATGATGTATAAAATACAATACATCCATTTTGATTAACATCGCGCTTTAACAACAGGTGAAGCTGTTACAAAGCGCTTTTCATCGGAAAAAAAGAGTTAGTTCCCAAGTCATATGGCGCTGGGGTTATGTGAACTTGAAATGGGGGCAGATGTACAAAATACAATACACCCATATGTCTGTGTATGCTCTCAGTCGTACAGGAGTGGTCCATCGATGAGAAGGTTTCTTCAGCCGTCATCTGTACAAATTTGAAGGTTTCGGACGTTAGAGTAGGGACCTATCATAGCTGTGTCCGGCGCCGCCATGTCTGGACATTAGGGATATATAAATAGGGCCGATACGACCAGTAAGACTTTATTCGCTGACGAAGCCTCTTGGATAGGAGGCGAAACGTCCGACACCTTCAAAAAAGTACAGATGACGGCTGAAGAAACCTTCTCATCGATGGACCACTCCTGTACGACTGAGAGCTTACACAGACATATTGCTGCCAACTTTGGGAGAGACATCATTCTGCTGGTACGTAACTTAGAAAAGGCCACCTTTAAATTAGCTGACTTAAAGAACCACCTCAGATTCAATCTTAGATGTAGACAGAGCCGGTTAATTCCTAAATGCTTGAAGCAAGCACCCCTGGAACCCGGATACTTAGCCGATAAAATGCAACAAAATAATACTAGGAAAATACTAAATTTGAGAATTAGGAGACTTAACATAAAGATAAAAAACAAACAGTCAGAAATAGAGACTTATTATCAGCGATTACAAACTAAACTTACCCACAAAATCTATCAGAAAGTGTGCGAATTTACTAAATCCGGATGTATGAGGCACCACAGCAAAACCAAAGAGAGACAAAAGGGTAAATTTCAAAAATTACTTTTACTGAAACAATCTCAGCTACTGGTAAGCACGCGAAAAATTAGGAATGAGGAGATTTCAAGGGAGAATTGGATCAAAAATTTGTCAGACAGAGATCTCTCAGAGACAGAAAAGGCGGTACTAACCAAAGGTTTAAATTTCTCAGTGACTCCTAAAACAATACCTACAATAGATTACATCACAGCTACTGAATCGGCTATTAAAAATAACAAACTTTCGTATGCAAAGGCAGATGATCTACGCATTAAAATATCAGCCCTTCTCAGTAGTGCCAAACTACCTCCGTCCAACATAACATTAGAAGAGAGAAAGGCGTTAACTACTCTACAAAAAGACCAAAATATTACTATTTTGCCAGCGGACATGGGCAGATGCACAGTGCTTCTCAACACATTGGATTATGAAGACAAAATAAATAGGTTAATCAGTGATTCTAACACTTATGAGCAACTAAAAAGGGACCCTTCCAATAGATACAAGAAAGAAATGATAGACTGTGTCCAAAAGTTAGAGAAAAGAAAACATATAGACAAACAGATGTATTTTAGATTATACCCGGGAGAGGCCACGTCATGTGTCTGGCCTGCCAAAAATACATAAAGAAGGGTTCCCCCTCAGACCCATTGTTTGTAGCATTGACTCCTCTACATACAATGTAGCCAAATATTTAAAAACTATCTTAGCTCCGTTGGTTGGTAACACAGAATAGAGAGGATCAAAGACCTCATATTGGAACCTGAGGAAACTTTGGCATCATACGATGTGACTTCTCTCTTTACATCTGTCCCAACCCCAGCAGCAGTCTCAGTGGTGAGGACGAGACTGCTGGCGGACGTTTCTCTGCATGAAAGAACCAAACTTAAACCGGATCACATCTGCCAATTATTGGAAATCTGCCTTAATACTACGTATTTTCAATTTCGGGAGAAATTTTATAAACAAATTCATGGTTGTGCTATGAGCTCACCAGTTTCACCCATAGTGGCTAATCTGTACATGGAAGAGATGGAGAAACAGGCCCTCACATCTTTCCCGGGGACAAAACCTAGACTCTGGTTTAGATGTGTGGACGATACTTTTGTCATAATTAAAAAAGAAGAAATTCAATCCTTCACAGATCACCTCAACTCTGTAGACATCAACATTAAATTTACTCGTGAGGACATTAAAGAGAACCAACTAGCCTTCTTGGATTGTAAAGTAATTATAAAAGAGGACAGAGCGCTAAAAACAGAAGTCTTTAGGAAGGCTACGCACACTGACCAATACTTACTTTTCTACTCTAACCACCCTTTACAACACAAATTAGGAGTTATCAGAACCCTCCAGCATAGGGCTAAACTAATACCAACTAGCATTGAAGGTAGAGAAAAGGAGTCAAAACATATCAGGAGAGCACTCACTAACTGTGGGTACCCTCAGTGGTCGTTCAACAAATGTCAGAAAGAAAGAATAGGGAATGAAACCAAAAATTCTCAAGATACAAATAGGAGAGGAGTAGCAGTACCTTACATTGCAGGAGTTTCTGAAAAATTACAAAGAGTCCTTTGGCAACACAAAATTCCTACTTATTTCAAACCGATAAACACGTTAAGGCAAAAATTAGTGCATCCATAAGATAGGTCTGTGTAAGCTCTCAGTCGTACAGGAGTGGTCCATCGATGAGAAGGTTTCTTCAGCCGTCATCTGTACAAATGTGAAGGTTTCGGACGTTTCGCCTCCTATCCAAGAGGCTTCGTCAGCGAACTAAATGTGAAGGTTTCGGACGTTTCGCCTCCTATCCAAGAGGCTTCGTCAGCGAAGCCTCTTGGATAGGAGGCGAAACGTCCGAAACCTTCACATTTGTACAGATGACGGCTGAAGAAACCTTCTCATCGATCCAAAAGATAGGCTACCAAATGAAAAACAAAGTAATGTAGTTTATTCCATACATTGTAAGAATGAAAATTGTAAAGAGCAGTGGGGAGACTCAATAAATTCTCAAAAAAAGACTATCAACATCGCAGGGATAATACTAGTGGGCCTCAATCGGCAGCACATTTGCACCTAAAAGCTCGCAACCACTCATTTGATGACAATGAGGTTAAAATCTTAGCGAAAGAACATAGATGGTTTGAAAGGGGGGTAAAAGAAGCGATTCTCATAAAACAACAAAATCCTTCATTAAACCGGTCTGGTGGGGTGAGGTTCAATTTAGATCATTCATACAATAGCCTGCTTAGGCAAAACAGGTTAGACAACATTCGTAATGCTGATGAGGTGATACCGGAGGGAGTGCGGGAAATAGGCCAGTCATTAGTCAGGAATGTAGGAACAATCAGTGGGGCCACAGGGAGTGGTCCTCTGTTCCCCCCAACCTGAGAATAGGGACCTATCATAGCTGTGTCCGGCGCCGCCATTTCTGGACATTAGGGATATATAAATAGGGCCGATACGACCAGTCAGACTTTAGTTCGCTGACGAAGCCTCTTGGATCGGAGGTGAAACGTCCGAAACCTTCAAATTTGTACAGATGACGGCTGAAGAAACCTTCTCATCAATACACCCATATTGATTTAGGTAGTGCTTTAACAATAGCTGAAGTAGTAACAAAGTGCTAACATGGACAAAAGGCAAATATTGCCCCCTTGTGGGAAAGAAAAAAAATTGCCAGAGGTCTGACCAGCGCTTTCTCGGCACCCCTATGCAAGAAAAACCGAAACCCGAACAAATTTGGGAATGGCGCTCGACATATGAACTTGAAATGATGTACAAAACACAATGCATCCATATTGATTTATATCGCGCTTTAACAGCTGAAGCTGTAACAAAGCGCTTTTCATTGGAAAAAAAGAGTTAATTCCTAAGTCATATGGCTCTGGAGTTATATGAACTTGAAATGGGGCAGATGTACAAAATACAATACAGTACATATGCATTTATATCGTGTTTTAACAACAGCTGAAGCTGGAACAAAGCAATAACATGGACAAAAGGCAAATGCTGCCCCCTTGTGGAAAAGAAAAAAAACATTGCCAGAGGTCTGACCAGCTCTTTCTCGGCACCCCTATGCAAGAAAAACCGAAACCCGAACAAATTCAGGAATGGCGCTCCACGTCTCACTTTTAAATTCCCGAATAAATTCGGGAAAGGCAGCCCATGAGTGAATTTCTCTGCTTCTTTGTGTGTTTGGAACCGTTTTCCGGCTTTTTAATCAAAACGACTCAAGTTGTTCCGATTCTAAGGCGGATCAAATGATCTCCCTCAACTGGTTCCCCCTCCAGCCCCCTCGGGCCGTAAGTTGAACTCCCTTCCCCTGCTCAAAAATTAAAAAAAAAAAAAAAATGGAGGATGTGCTGTGCTCAGGGGTGTTGGGCACAATGTGGGAGTGCGTCTATTTGGGAGCCCGAAGGCTTTTTGTCTTTTGGTCCCAGACATGATTATCCCAAGAGACGCACACGCACGCACACCCGCTAATCAGCCGCTTGAAAATGAATCCCAGACTCCCCATCCGCATGATCTAATTTGTTTGTTTTGATAAAAGCCGCAGTAAATAGCAGATCGCCAAATGTAATATCGCTTGCGAGGAAGCTCCAAGGTCCCCTGTGCATAACTTGAGACTGGATGCCGAATAGCTAATCACGGTAGGGGGGGGGGGGGCGCCACCCCCTCCCCCCCTTCCTGGGCCGCCGAGAGAGAATAGCTCTTCCACACGCTATCACAAAGAAATATTTGATCAAGGTTAATCGGCTGTGGCACTTTGCTGGGAGTTGATCTGGCCCCAGTCAATCATGCTATCACAAGCCGTGAGTGATAAGCGCATACTGGCCAGAGCTAGCACACCGTATCTGTCGCGAGCTTCATAAGCATATACAGGTAACATCCGATTTACGACCGGCGCGAGTTACGACCACCTGTACTTACGACCACGACCACCAGACCCAAATACAGTTATACAATAATAAAAATTGATAATATGAAATCTAAAATGATAAAAACGATACTAAAAGGCAAGTTTAACTTTTGTAAATAAACTGTACAGTAAACGGTTTTGTAAACATTACAGGTACAGTTATACAGTAATAAATCGATAATATGAAATATAAAATGACACTTAAAGTTATAAAATTTATAAATGAACTGTAAACAGTTTGGTATCTAATAGTATTCAATAGAAAACGTTGCTTAAAGGACAACCGACGTCTACGGACAAGTCGTGTCCATAATTTGTAAAATGGCTTCAAATGACTTCTACTGAGGGTATTTTAATAAGAATCCACCACATATAGGTATATTTTACATTTTAAGACTCGCTCTGAATATTCAGGAAGTCTTGTTTTTGAGTTTGTGACGAGTCCGTACGTGACGTCACGAAAGGACCACCCACTGACCGAAAAAAAGACACATTGTAGCAGTCCTTCTATCACGTCAATGTATTTTGCTGTACATGTTTGGTCTGATAACCGTGTTGCACCCAAAAGCCGCCAGAAGAGGGCGTCCAAGCTCCATATAAGGAATTTATCAGCCTGTGGAAACGTAGGTGGCCACAGGAGGTCGCCATTTTGTGCCTCTTTTCTGGTGATCGATCCCCCCCCAATGTTGCCTCAAAATGGCATGGAATAAATTCTTTAATCGATTGCAAGCATGTATGCTTTCCTCTTCAGAACTATTTGAATCATATTCATAACTGGATGTGTAACAAGAAAGCATATTATCCGAATCTGAAGCCATTGTTTTGATTCTCCAGCAATGCAAGACGTCTTGGCGTGACGTCACGAACTGGGGGCGGGACTTTCTGAAAATGCCCAATTCGCAGCTCAATTTTTGCCAGATTTTGGACACTTTAAGTCATTTTTATTGGTGTTTTGCATTTGACTAAAAATATCATACTGCGTGTTTTGGGTATTTTAGATGCTATAAAACGTTTTTCTGATGTCAGTTAGGAAACAAAAAAGTGACGTCGGTTGTCCTTTAAACACAATAGATTGACATTGTATACTATCCTGCCGTGTAAACATCACGTCAACCATTTTAATGGATTTCGACTTACGACCGTTTTGTAAGAACGGAACTTGGTCGTAACTCAGATGTTACCTGTATATTGTTGTGTTGATTTAATAGCAATTTTGTCAACCCACAATGGCTGAAGGAGGTGAAGAAATGGATTTGCTTGCAGATTTACTGTTAACACCATTTTCAAGATAGACTTTTCAAGAAAAATCACGAAGAAAGTTCGGAAATACTTTGCCGTCGCGTTGTTTCATCTTCTCTGCGATGTGAAAGAGCGACTTGTCATGAATCCACACATGGATGGTAAAAACTGGAACAGTTTAATGACAGTACAGTGATACCTCTGCGTACGAACTTAATTGGTTCCCAGAAAGTGCGTAAGGTGAAAAAAATTGTCTTCCAAACATTTATTTCCCATAAGAAACCATTAAAATGAGAATAATCCGTTCCCAGGTCCCCATAAAACATTTTCTACTGAATAAGCCTTAAAACTACACAAAATATATCTTATTTTATGTATAATAAATGTGTTATTGCGTTGTAATGAAAGAAATAAACTGTACTGTATAATAAAGTTGTTTTATTGACCTTTGTGATGGTCGTCGATGTAGTTGCCTCTTGATGATATCCGAGTGAAGTTGCCACGCTTTCTCGGCGTTAATACCCTCACTCACACTGTCCCCTGCTAGCTGCTTTTCATTAATCCAAATCGACAGAAGGTTTTCAACCTCTTTTATTGCCTTAGACAGTGACGTAGACAACACGGAAACACCCTTTGCCACACGTAGCAATGGTTGACTTAGCATACTGGTACTGGGACGCTAAGTCACACAAACGCTCACCTCGTTGGTGTTTTTCGATGATCTCCTTCTTCTGCTCTGCCGTCATTTTCTTAAATGTCTTCTTAGGCTTAATACTAGCCTGTGGTGGGGTCTTTTTCGCTCCCATAATACCAAAAGTACACCACTCGATAAGTGTTTAATGCTGATAAAACCGGCCACTCCATTCCATCAAGCCATCAACGACCACCACACCGGTAAATAAAACTTTATTTATAATACAATACCACATTTATTATCCGTAAAATAAGGTATATTTTGTGTAATTTTAAGGCTTAGAAAATTAGAAAGTAGAAAATTATGTTTTATGGGACCTGGGAACGGATTATTCTCATTTTAATGGTTTCCAATGGGAAATTAATTTTTGGGATCCACACTTTTCGCCTTTGACACTCTGGGAACGAATTAAATTCGTAAGCCAAGGTATCACTACATTTCATTTCTAAGCGCCTTTCAAAACTCTTTACAGGCACGGAATATTTTTTCCGCGCAATGTGGCTGCGCAAGACAATCTGGTCTTAAGTAGCGACATGAAAGATGTCCGCCGCTCCACTCAAGATCCGTTCTGGGACAGCGAGGCCTCTTCCTGTTCCCGGGTCATGACCGCGTGAGGTGGCTCGTCTTGATTGACAGCCCACTGTTTGGGTTCGCCCGCCCCCTCCGGGGATTCGCCGCCGGGCGCTTGCCGGAAAGGCGTCCGTCGCTCGCCGAGAATTCTCCCACGTTGTCGCTCTCGCGCGTGAAATGGAGGACGGCGTCCCGGTATCTCACGCGCGTATCTTATGTTCATCCCACGGGGCGTCCAGTCCTCTGAGAACGCCGCAACAATGTGTCGGGCGGCAGGAAGGAAGTCAAAGGTTGAAGGGAATTCACTTGCACTTAGACGCCGCGAAACCGTCGAACCCCCCCCATGTGCATACAATTTCTGCTCACGGGAATTCTCAAAATGGCAGCGAAAACCAAAACTAATTTGCTCGTAAAACTTGCTTAGCGGTGAGAGAAAGAGACAGAGATCCGATAGCGAACTAGCCATCTAGCTCGCCAGCCATCTTGCTAGATAGCTAGCCAACTAGCTAGCTAACTAGCTATCCTATTAGCTAGTTAGTAAACTCGCTAGCTAGGTAACTCGTAAGCTAGCTGATAGATGGATAGATTGATATGATTGCTAACTAGCCATCTAGCTATTTCACAGATAGATAGATAGATAGATAGATAGATAGATAGATAGATAGATAGATAGATAGATAGATAGCAAATACAGTGATACATTGGCTTGGAAACTTAATTGGTTCCCAGACACAGAGTGTGTAAAGCGAAGTGTGTATCCCAAAAATGTATTTCCCATAGGAAATCATTAAAATGACAATAATCCGTTCCCAGGCCCCCATAAAACATAATTTTCTAAGCCTTAAAGCTACACAAAATATACCTTATTTTATGTATAATAACTAGCCATCTTGCGAAATATCTAGCCAAATAGCTAGCTAACTAGCTCCCCTATTAGCTAACTAGCTAACTCGTTAGCTTCCAATAAAGTAGCTCACTAACTCGCTATCTAACTTGCCACCTAGCTAGCTAGCTGATAGATGCATAGATAGATGTGATAGCGAACTAGCCAATGAGCTATCGAGCTGATGGATGAATTGATGGATAGGTAGATGAATAGATAGAGACAGATTTTATAGTTAAATAGCTTGCTAGCCATCTTATTAAATAGCTAGCCAACTGGCTATCCTATTAGCTAGCTAGCTAGCTAGCTAACTTGCTAGCTAACTAACGAGTTAACTGGCTATTTAGCTGATGGATGGATAGCTGAATGGATTGATGGATAGGTAGATAGAGAGACAGATCTGATAGCTAACTAGCCATCTAGCTTGGTAGCCATCTTGATAAATAGCTATCCAACTATCTAGCTAACTCGCTAGCTAGCTTACGAGTTAGCTAGTTGACAGATGGATAGATGGATGCATTGATGGGTAGGTAGATAGATATCTATACATATATAAAGAGAGATTTGATAGATAGATCCAAGAGCTAGCTAGCTGGCTAGTAACTTGCTATCTAGCTCGCTTGCTAAACAGCCATTGTTAGATAGCTAACTAGGTATTGCTGGATAGATTTACAGTAATCCCAGTAAAGTACAGTAAACAGAGAGAAAGAGAGAGAGAGACCCGCCTCGCCCTCCCTCATAGCCTCTGCTTCGCTCCCCGGGGCAAAACGAGGCTTTAGCCAGCTTGGGTACTTGTTTGTTTAGCTTGTGTGTTTGAGCAAGCTCTTAATACGCAGTCGTAAGAGCACTTTGAGTCGCATTAAACACACGCGGGAGCAATTGGCCAGCTTACGTTCGAACACACAAGCACTCGGGGCGAGCAATGTTACACTTGGATCCCATCATCCGGATACTCAAGCGGCACGCAGCTGCAAGCTAATACGCAGTGTCAATTTTTAATCCACGTCATGTGATTTGGCAAACTCCCAAGGGATTGGACCCCATTAAATCGTGTCAAGAGTTTAACGCCTGGAAAGTTCATAAATTGAGCTCTTTTCAATGGCGTATCCGCTGACGACCGAGCGGAAATTTCCAAACGTGAAAAAGATGCTACGCTCGCACCGGAGTGGCACAAAAAAATGTCGAAAATCATTTTAGATTTTTTTTTTTTCATTTGGAAAAGCGCTGTTTTGGGATTTTTTTAATGGAGAAAATTGCTATTTTAGATTTTTTTTTAAAGTCAAAAATCTGCATTTTATACTTTTTTTAATTTACAAAATCACCATTTTAGAATTTTTTTTTAAATGGAGAAAATCGCTATTTTATAATCTTTTTAAAAATGTCGAAAATCATCATTTTATATATTTTTTTCATTTGGAAAATCGCTGTTTTGGGACTTTTTTAATGGAGAAAATTGCTATTTTAGATTTTTTTTAAAAGTCAAAAATCTGCATTTTATACTTTTTTTAATTTACAAAATCACCATTTTAGAATTTTTTTTAAAATGGAGAAAATCACTATTTTATAATTTTTAAAAAAATGTCGAAAATCATCATTTTATATATTTTTTTCATTTGGAAAATCGCTGTTTTGGTATTTTTTTAATGGAGAAAATTTCTATTTTAGATTTTTTTTTAAAGTCAAAAATCTGCATTTTATACTTTTTTTAATTTACAAAATCACCATTTTAGAATTTTTTTTATAATGGAGAAAATCGCTATTTTATAATCTTTTTAAAAATGTCGAAAATCATCATTTTATATATTTTTTTCATTTGGAAAATCGCTGTTTTGGGATTTTTTTAATGGAGAAAATTGCTATTTTAGATTTTTTTTTAAAGTCAAAAATCTGCATTTTATACTTTTTTTAATTTACAAAATCACCATTTTAGATTTTTTTTTAAATGGAGAAAATCGCTATTTTATAATCTTTTTAAAAATGTCGAAAATCATCATTTTATATATTTTTTTCATTTGGAAAATCGCTGTTTTGGGATTTTTTTTAATGGAGAAAATTGCTATTTTAGATTTTTTTTAAAGTCAAAAATCTGCATTTTATACTTTTTTTAATTTACAAAATCACCATTTTAGAATTTTTTTTTAAATGGAGAAAATCGCTATTTTATATTTTTTTTTTAAATGTCGAAAATCATCATTTTAGATTTTTTGTTCATTTGGAAAATCGCTGTTTTGGGACTTTATTAATGGAGAAAATTGCTATTTTAGATTTTTTTTTAAGTCAAAAATCTGCATTTTATACTTTTTTAATTTACAAAATAACCATTTTAGAATTTTTTTTAAAATGGAGAAAATCGCTATTTTATAATTTTTTTTTAAATGTCGAAAATCATCATTTTAGATTTTTTGTTCATTTGGAAAATCGCTATTTTGGGACTTTATTAATGGAGAAAATTGCTATTTAAAAATTTGCTATAAAAACATCTAAAATGATTTTCGACATTTTTTAAAACATTATAAAATAGCGATTTTCTCCACTTTTAATTTTTTTCTAAAATGGTGATTTTGTAAATTAAAAAAAGTATAAAATGCAGATTTTTGACATTTAAAAAAAATTTTTTGACATTTAAAAAAAATAATAATAATAAAATAGCAATTTTCTCCATTAAAAAGTCAGGGGGCGGTCCTTTCATGACGTCACGTACGGACTCGTCACCAACTCAAAAACAAGACTTCCTGAATATTCAGAGCGAGTCTTAAAACGTAAAATATAGCTACATGCGGTGGAATCTTATTAAAATACGCTCAGTAGAAGTCATTTGAAGTGATTTTACAAATTATGACGGAGACGTCGGTTGTCCTTTAAATGTATAAAGAAGACTTTTAAAGTTGATTGTATATTTGAAGTCTCCGTTCAAACTTTTGCCGGCAGATGAAAAGCGGCTTCTGGCAAATTGGCTTTGCAGTACAACAGAACCGACAACTTGCTTTGGCCACGTGCATGTTTTTTTTTTTCTTGTACGTTTTGAAATAATGATCTCCCTTTTCAGAATTTTGCCGCTCTCCCCCCACAACCGCAGTCTGTTTTAGGCATTAGAAATCACTGCTGTTTTTTGCGTGGTGGCCATTAATAACACAAATCTTGTCTGGGCCGCTTCACTTCCAATACAAATGGAAAAGACGGTATTTTTTTATTTTGGGGGGATAGTAGGGGGGAAAGTGTCCTGTTAGACTAGCCGAGCCAATCAGAAAAATTGGATTAGATTTGATTAGCCTTTATTAGTCTGGCAGTGGAGACATTGACAGTCAACAACAGCAAAGTGATGGAAGGAAGAGGAAAGGAAGAAGTAGAAAAACAAAATACAAGAGCTGCTGTAAAGGCTGAATTCTGACAATTTTGGTGCAACTGATGTTAAGGTTGCCCTTATTGTGTTTATCAGGAGTGCCCGAGCAGACCGTCGCTGTCTTGTGGTTGTCGGACGGCAAGAAATAAAAGTGCTGTGGTTTTGTGCAATTTTCTAAAATAGCGATTTTGTAATTTTTTAATTTTTTTCTAAAATGGCGATTTTCTACATTTTTAAAAATGTTCTAAAATGTGGATTTTCAATGTTTTTTCAATTTTTAAAATGCCAATTTTCTATTTTTTTAAAAATGTTCTAAAAAGGAAATTTTCTACCTTTTAAAAATGTCCTAAAATTTGGATTTTCAAATTTTTTTTAAATTTCCTAAATGCCAATTTTCTAATTTTTTAAGTTTTCTAAAATGTGTATATAAAAAAAAAATTCTAAAATGCCAATTTTCTAATATTTTTAAAATGTTCTAAAAAGGCAATTTTCTACCTTTTAAAAATGTCCTAAAATTTTGATTTTCAATTTTTTTTTAAATTTCCTAAATGCCAATTTTCTATTTTTTTAAGTTTTCTAAAATGTGTATATAAAAAAAAATAATTTCTAAAATGCCAATTTTCTGATTTTCAAAAAAAATCTAAAATGGCGATTTTCTACATTTTTAAAAATTTTCTAAAATGTATTATTCTAGATGTTTTATTAATTTCTAAAATGGCGATTCTCTACATTTTTTAAAATTTTCTAAAATGTGCATTTTCACATTAAAAAAAATCTAAATTGTCATTTTTCTAAAGTTTTAAACGGTTTCAACATTTATAACAATTTTCTAAAATGGCGATTTTCTACATTTTTTTTAATTTTCTAAAATGTCAATATAACATTTTCACTACTAGCTATAGCTTGCTAGCTAGCTATTAGCTATCTATTAGCTCTAGTTCTAGCTATCAATCTATTAGCTATTTATTAGCTCTTGGTAGCTAGCTATTAGCTCGAGATAGCTATCTATTAGCTATTTATTACAGTAAACTCGTTATATCGATATCGGTTATATCGATAGTACTGCTCATTACAATGCTATTTTCATTTCCCTGCAAATTTCTAGTCTTTTAGTTCCGGTTAGTACAGTACACGGTTAGTACGATAATCCGGTTCCTACGATGCCCTTTTCATACAAAAGCAGCTTAAAGCTGAATCAATATTTGCTTAAGGATTTCAATACAGTACCACCATTAGCGAAATCTGTATCTGTAACACCGTTGGTCACGTGACCAGCTTTCGTGTCTTGCACTGTAATCCTCGGGCGCTATAAAAATGGTGTAGCAGAGCTCACATCTTTCATGACTGCTGCAATAGCATCTGAAACATACTGTAGTCTTCTTATATACAGGTGTTCAACCATGGGGAAACGTAAGAATTATGATATCGGAACGAAGTACAAGGCAATAGTGGCTGTGGAGGACAATCCAACAAGAATTGCGAAAGAGTTGGACGTGCCGCAGAATACTTTATCCACGTAAGTAATGTAAACGTTGCACTTTTTGTTTTCCATACATGTATTTAATTGTGTTGTATTCAGATATCTTTATCGCTTGCAATAATCACAGTTTTTCATACACTATGTACATGCTGGCGGTCGTGGATTCCCTCGTGTGTATAGAACAACGTGAGGATTTTGCATTGGTTGAAATTTAGAAAGGAAATAGTCATTAAAAAAGTGTAAATATGTTTTTATTTAATGCATAAGTTTATTTTTCACTTCACTACAGTACAAAAGCATGCTAGCTACGCAATCCATGAACTCGAGGAGAAAATTACATGCCATATCAAAGATCCCCCATTTATTGCCCACTTTTAATGCAGTTCGGCGCAGGATCAGATATATCGATATTTTTTCCGACTCCCGAGAATATCGAATATAACGAGACTTTACTGTAGCTCTAGTCAGCTATCTATTAGCTATCTAGCTAGCTTTCTGTCTATTTCAGAGTTGAGTGAACGCTGGCGCGTGTGGCTGCAGCTGCTCACCCACAGAAAAACTGATTGTAGTTTTGAAAGGTGCTTATAAATTAAATGTATTATTATAATTATAAAATGTGGATTTTCATTTTTTTTTTTGCAATGTGGATGCTGGAAAAGTAAGTTTCGGATCGGCAGAGGTTGGACTTGAAGCCCTCAAGCTGCAAAACGTTGTCACCGGTCCAAACCCGAATCCTCCCACCAAAAGAAGGTACGCTCACTCGCTTGCTGGTGAGTCATTTGCGTATGTTTGTGTGCGGGATCTACCACAATTGCATCTGCGGCGTCACTTTTCCTGCCGGCGCGGCTGCCGATCGCATTACCTTCCTGTTGGTGCCGCGCATGGCGTTCCGCCGTTTCCGCTTTTATTTGGATTCCTGGCCTCGAAACCCGAGTCGGAGTGACATCACGGCGGCCATTTTGACCGCAGGCGGATGGATCGCTTCCTCTGTGTTATAATAATAATAATAATAATAATACATTTCATTTATAAGCGCCTTTGAATGTGTGATGTTCAATGTTGTTTGTGCGTATGCCCCACAAGTAGGATGTGAGCTGGCGGAGAAGGATAAATTTTGGTTGGACTTTGATGAAGTCAGAAGGTGGTGAACCTGCCCATCAGGAGGTGATGGGCAGGTTTGGACTCCAGATGAGGAACGCTGAAGGACAGATGGTGGTTGACTTTGCTAAGAGAATGGAAATGGCTATTGTGAATACTTTCAGAAGAGACAGGAACATAGGGTGACCTATAAGAGTGGAGGCAGAAGTACATAGGTAGACTATATTTTGTGTCAACGGCGCCATCTAAAGGAAATCAGCGACTGCAAAGTAGTGGTTGGTGGGAGTGTAGCCAGACAGCATAGGTTGGTGGTGTGTAGGATGACGCTGGCAGTGAGGAAGATGAAGAAACCAAAGACTGAAGTGAGGACAAAATGGTGGAAGTTGAAAATCGAAGAGTTTTGCATGACATTTAGGAAGGAGGTAAGACAAGCACTGGGTGGGCAAGAGGTCTTTCCAGATGACTGGCAAACTACAGCGAACATAATCAGAGACACTGGTCGGAAAGTACTTGGTGTATCGAGTGGAAGAAAGGTAGATAAGGAGACTTGGGGGTGGAATGGGGAGGTGCAGGAGTGTATACAGAAAAAGAGGTTAGCAAAGAAGAAGTGGGACACTGAGAGGACGGACGAGAGTAGACAGCAGTACAAGGAGATGCAGCGCACGGTTAAAGTAAAGGTGGCAAAGGCCAAACAAGAGGCTTACGATGACTTGTATGCTAGACTGGACAGCAAGGAAGGCGAGACTGATGTTTACAGGCTGGCGAGACAGAGAGACAAAGATGGTCTCTCACACCAGCTACCTCTCTGACCACATCCATAAACCTCCTCTTCGGTCTTCCTGTCGGTCTCCTGCTTGGCAGTTCAAGGCTCAGCATCCTTCTCCCGATATAGTCACTCTCCCTAATATGAGTCGTCCCTCTAATGTACTCATTCCTGATCCTATCCAACCTGGTCACTCCCAAAGAAAACCTCAACATCTTCAGCTCTGCTACCTCCAGCTCTGCTTCCTGTCTTTTCTTCAGTGGCACTGTCTCCAGTCCAAACATCATGGCTGGTCTCACCATGGTTTTATACACTTTTCCTTTCATCCTAGCTGAAACCCTCCTATCACACATCACACCTGACATTTTTCTCCAGCCGCTCCAGCCTGCCTGGACACGCTTCTTCACCTGTTTTCCACACTCTCCATTGCTCTGGACAGTTGACCCCAAGTACTTAAAATCCTCCACCTTCTTTATCTCTTCTCCCTGTAGCATCACTCTTGCACTTGGATCCCTCTCATTCACACACATATATTCCGTCTTGCTGCGACTGACCTTCATTCCTCTTCTTTCCAGGGCATCTCTAGTTTCTCCGCCACCTGTTCCCCGTTCGCGCTACAGATCACACTGTCATCTGCAAACATCATGGTCCAAGGAGATTCTTGTCTAACATCGTCTGTCAGCCTATCCATCACCATAGCAAACAAGAAGGGGCTCACAGCTAACCCCTGGTGGAGTCCCACCTCCACCTTGAATTCCTCAGTCATACCGACAGCACACCTCACAACTGTCTTACAGTCATGATACATGTCTTGTACCGCTCTCACATACTTTTCCGTCACTCCAGACTTCCTCATGCAATGCCACAGCTCTTCTCTGGGCACCCTGTCATACGCTTTCTCCAGATCTACAAAGACACAATGCAATTCCTTCTGACCTTCTCTGTACTTCTCTATCAGCATTCTTAAAGCAAACACTGCATCTGTCGTACTCTTTTTTGGCATGAAGCCATACTGCTGCTCACAAATGTTCACTTCTGCTCTTAGTCTAGCTTCAACTACTCTTTCCCACAGTTTCATTGTATGGCTCAGAAGAAACATTATAATGGCTTCCTTAAATTCAAAATGGCCCCTGAGAGGGTGCCAAAACTAAAATGTGGCCCGATTTGCCCACAGTTGGCAACATTTTAAATAAACTTCCGATCTTGTTAGTTTACCGATTCTTTATATGTCAAGTTGACGGCTCGGGTTGTCGCTCAGCCTCCCGAGCGACCCCCCCCCAAGCCCCCGTTTGGCTTTGCCTCAGCTTGCATTTGGAAGGGACGCCCCGAATTTCCCAACTGGGCGCTCTTTCATGATTCAGCCCAGATCGACAGACTTTGAGGTATGTGCGTGGGCAGGCGCGCGTCGAAAAGTTGTCGGGACAGGACGGTCCTGGCACGCTCTTGTCGGATGAACTCTCCGTGACTTTTTGGGCCTGAAATTAGAACAAGTGCAAACACACCCGCCAGAAAATTAGCTAACCAGCAGGAAATGCAATCTCTCTTCGATGCAACACAACAGAGAAGAAAGCCGAGATGTCGGCTGGGGCGCTCGCACAATCTTTGTCGACTGTAACCACTGCCGTAGCCCACGGGTTTCCAAGTCAAGGCCCAGGGGCCAAATGTGGCCCGCCACATCATTTCATTCGGCCCTCGAAAGCAAATCAAACTTGTGAAATTGCATGCTCATCTATCGAGCTAGCTAGCGAGCAATCGAGCTAGCTATCTCTCTTTCTATTCAGCTAGCTTGCTCATGCAATAATGCAAATCTGCCCGCCGCATCATTTTATTTGGCCCACAAAAGCAAATCAAACGTTTGAAACTCTATGCTCATCTATCGAGCTAGCTAATGATCAAACTAGCTAGCAATCGAGCTAGCTAGTTGGCTAATCCCTTGCATCCCAGGTGTCCAAGTCGACCTGAGGCCAAATCTGGCACGGCGCATTTTATTCGGCCTGCGAAAGCAAATGAAACTTGTGAAATTGTATGCTCATCTATCGAGCTATGTAGCGAGCAATTGAGATAGCTAGCCATCGAGCTAGCAGGTGATCGTGCCAGCCGGCGATCGAGCTTTCCAGCGATCGAGCTAGCTAGCGATCGAGCTCGCTAGCGATTGAGCTAGCTATCTCTCTTTCTATTCAGCTAGTTGGCTAATGCCGTAATGCAAATCTGGCCTGCTGCATCATTTTATTTGGCACGCGAGAGCAAATCAAATTTGTGAAATTCCATGCTCATCTATTGAGCTAGCTAGTGATCAAACTAACTAGTGATAAAGCTAACTGGCTAATCCCTTACATCCCAGGTGTCCAAGTCGAGGCCCGGAAGCCAAATCTGGCCCACCAAATCATTTTATTCGGACCGCGGAAGCAAATTACCTTGTGAAATTGCTTGCTAATCTATCGAGCTATGTAGAGAGCAATTGAGATAGCTTGCCATCACGCTAGCTAGTGTTCAAGCTAGTTAGCAATCGAACTAGCTGTTGATCGAGCTAGCCAGCGATCGAGTTAGCTAGTCATCCAGCTATCTCTCTTTTTATTCAGCTTGTTGGCTAATGCCATAATGCAAATCTGGCCTGTGGCATCATCATCATCAAATCAAACTTGTGAAATTCCATGCTAGCAATCGAGCTAGCTAGCGATTGAGCTAGCTACTGATCGACCTAGCCAGCGATCAAGCTAGCCAGCAATCAAGCCAACCAATGATGGAGCTAGCCGGTGATCAAGCTAGCCAGCGATCGAGCTATCCAGCAATCCTGCTAGCTAGCGATCGAGCTCGCTAGCGATTGACGTAGCTATCTCTCTTTCTATTCAGCTAGTTCGCTAATGCCATAATGCAAATCTGGCCTGCCGCATCATTTTATTTGGACCATGAAAGCAAATTCAACTTGGGAAATTGCATGCTCATCTATCGATCTAGCTAATAATCGAGCTAGCTAGCGATTGAACTAACTGTTGATCGAGCTAGCTAGGGATCAAGCTAGTTAGCTGGCTCATCCCTTACATCCCAGGTGTCCAAGTCAAGGCCTGGATGCCAAATCTGGCCCACCACGTCATTTTATTCAGCCCGCAAAAGCAAACTGGTGAAATTGCATGCTCATCTATCGACCTAGCTAGCAAACAAGCTAGCTCGCTACCGAGCAGGTTGGACAAATCCAAACAACAACTGTGTTTGTTATATTATCATTTTATCAGCTCCGGGGAGCAGTTGAAATGTCAGTCTGTCTTTGCGCTTCCTGTCTTGCGACTCGCATTGATTAGCATACCAACTCTTAGCATGTTAGCATTCAACCCGTCTCAAGTAGACTTCAGCACAGAGAAGAAGCGCCTGTCCACCAAAAAGTTTTCCATTTGGTCCAAAGTGGTTGTTTGCAAGCTAGCTCTTAGCACAGTTGTTTTTTTTTTCCATTTTTTTTGTCCAACTAGTCGCACATCACGTATTCCGCCGCGTCATTACATAAGAATAAGAATAATACATCTCATTTTCATCATCTCAGCGCCTTTCAAAACTCTCAAGGTCACTTTACAGTCACAGGATGTTTTTTTTTTCTGTGGGTGAGCAGCGGCAGCCACACGCACCAGCGTTCACTCAACCTGGAAGTAACTCAAATAGATAGCAAGCTAGCTAGCTAGCGCGCGAATAGAATAGATAGCTATTAGCTAGCGAATAGATAGCTAATCGCTAGCGAATAGATAGCTAATAACCAGTGAATAGATAGCTAATAGCTACCAAAAAGATAGCGTATCCCCCACACCCCCATTTTGCCACCATGTGGTCAGATGTTCACACGTCTAATCTCCTCTGACTTAAACCACTTCATCACCCTCTGGCTACTACTTTAACACACATTCTTGCTCTTTCTTTCACACCCACACACAGACACACACAGTTTTTGCATTGCTATCTACACAACTTTCTCATTCTTGTTCACACACACACACACACCATGACTGCTACTTCTGTTACTGCTCGACCGTGCAAAAGCTTATTATGCAAGACGGTTTTCCCCTTACATTCCACATGTCACCCAAAACCTGTTGTTTACCATTTTTAGTGTGGGAGCTGTTCCATTGTGTCTCTGTGTGTATTTTTGTGTGTCTATGTGTGTGTGTTGGTGCAATATAATCTGGCACTTGAGGCTTTGAGAGAACATGTCACGGAGGCCTTTGCAGACTTGTCTTGCGTTTTTTTTGTTTTTTGGGTCGCTTGGCTGGGGCGCGCTGTCACTCGTCGAACAGCAACGTTAGCAGCGCTAAGGAATTGTTGCGTTGGAACGATTATGGGCAAACATCAAAAGTTGAAGCAACTGCAATGCCCACATGGAAATGTGCGCAACAAGAAGAACCTCGGCTTTGGCCGTTGTCAGTAGTTGTCAATGGATGACGAGCTTCCAGGTTGCCTCTTGATGATATCCGAGTGAAGTTGCCGTGCTTTCTTGGCGATAATACCCTCACTCACACTGCGCCCTGCGAGAGGCAACTAAATCAACGACCATCACAAAGGCCAATAAAACGACGTTATTATATAGTACAGTTTATTTCTTTCATTACAATACAATAGCTCATTTATTATGCATCAAATAAGGTATATTTTGTGTAGTTTTAAAGGACAACCAACATTATTTTTAATTTTTATAGCATCTAAAATACCCAAAACACGCAGGCTGATATTTTTAGTCAAATTCCAAACACCAATAAAAATGCGTTAAATGAGTCCCAAAACTACTTCAAAATGACCTCAGAGATGTTGATTTTCAGAAGGCCCCGCCCCCTTGTTCGTGACGTCACTTTGGGTCACAAACTGCCTTGCTCCAGAATCAAAACAACGGATTCAGATTCTAAGAATATGCTTTCTTGTTACTCATCCAGTTATTAATATGATTCAAATAGTTCTGAAGAGGAAAGCATACATGTTTGTAATTGATTAAAGAAGCCCTTTAGGATATATATCAGGCAGAAACTACTAGCAAAATACTTTAGTTCGCTGACGAAGCATCTTGGATAAGAAGCGAAACATCCGACACCTTCAAAGAAGTACAGATGACGGCTGAAAAAACCTTTTCATCGATGGACCACTCCTATACGACTGAGAGCTTACACAGACGGATGTTACCTGTAGTTATTGATCAATTTGTTGCGCGCTCTAGATGTTGGTAAGAACATGTTCAATTCCACCTCCCATCTGACGTCATAACGACAACGGTGGGAACAGAAGCCAAACTTGCAGAAGAACGGCCGTCAGGCACAAAATGATCAGGCGTCTTCAAAAACACCAAACGTCTTTGATGCTTTTGACCTCCAAAATGTCACCTGTCACTCATTCTTGACGCATCTGTTTGCCCGCTGGCTCGCCTGCAAGAAAGCAGGAGTGAAACGGTGAGAAAAAAAAGCCTGCGCCATGCGTCACAAGAGGCATCTGTCCGCAAAGCGAGGTGTCGGGTTGCCGAGCCCCTGGTAGCGTCGCGGATTTACGCGCTGGCCGTAAATGTGTCGCTGTGTTCTGATTTTGATGGAGTGAGGCGAGAAGGGCAAACGCGGTCGGTCGGGCGTGTTTGGGATAGGAAACAATTGGCGTCTTTGTTTGTCTTCAGAGACGTTTACAAAAAAAATAAACAAAAGACGACGAAAGGTGGCTTTTGCCGAGCTGTCCAGTTCAGTGACCAAAACGGCCGTGGATAATAATAATAATAATAACAATAAATTTCATTTATAAGTGCCTTTCAAAACTCTCAAGGACACTTTACAGTTTTTCAGTGGGTGAGCAACGGCAGCCACACGCGCCAGCGTTCACTCAACCCAGAAGTAACTCAAAAAGATAACGCTAATAGATAGCCAGCTAGATAGCTAGCCGGCAAGATAGCCATATAGCTAATAGATAGCTAGCAAGCCAGCCAGCCAGGTAGCCAACACATAGCAAGTAGATAGCTAGCTAGATAGCCAGCCAGCTAGACAGCCATATAGCTAATAGAGAGCTAGCAAGCCAGCCAGCCAGGTAGCCAATACATAGCAAGTAGATAGCTAGCTAGATAGCCAGCCAGCTAGACAGCCATATAGCTAATAGAGAGCTAGCAAGATAGCTAATAGATAGCCAGCTAGACAGCCATATAGCTAATAGAGCGCGAGAGAAATAGCTAGCCAGCTAGATAGCCATGTAGCTCATAGGTAGCTACCGAGCCAGCCAGCCAGATAGCCAATACATAGAAAATAGATCGCAAGTAGATAGCTACCTAGATAGGCAGCCAGCTAGACAGCCATAGAGCTAATAGAGAGCTAGAGCCATAGCTAATAGATAGCCAGCCAGATAGCTGGCCAGCGAGACAGCCATCTAGCTAATAGACAGCTAGAGAGATAGCTAATAGCTACCCAGCTAGATAGCTTGCCAGCTACATAGCCATATAGCTAATAGATAGCTAGCGAGCCAGCCATCCAGATAGCAAATAGATAGCAAGTAGATCGCTAGCTAGATAGCCAGCCAGCTAGACAGCCATAGAGCTAATATAGAGATAGCTAATATCTAGCCAGCTAGATAGCTAGCCAGCAAGATAGCCATATAGCTAATAAATAGCTAGCGAGCCAGCCAGATCGCAATACATAGCAAATAGATAGCAAGTAGATAGCTAGTTAGCCATCCAGCTAGACAGCCATATAGCTAATAGAGAGCTAGAGAGATAGCTAATAGATAGCCAGCTAGATTGCTAGACAGCTAGTCAGCCATATAGCTAATAGAACGCTAGAGAAAAAGCTAGCCAGCTAGAGAGCTAGGCATCTAGATAGCCATATAGCTAATAGGTAGCTAGCGAGCCAGCCAGCCCGATAGCCAATACATAGCAACTAGATAGCAAGTAGATAGCTAGCCAGCCAGCTAGACAGCCATATAACTAATAGAGAACTAGCGAGATAGCTAATATATAGCCAGCTAGATAACTAGACAGCCATATAACTAATAGAGAGATAGCTAATAGCTAGCCAGCTAGATACCTAGCCAGCTAGATACCTAGCCAGCTAGATAGCCATATAGCTAATAGAGGGCTCGCGAGATAGCCAGCCAGCCAGATAGCCAATACATAGCAAATTCCTTGTGTGTTCTACATACTTGGCAATAAAGATGATTCTGATTCTGATTCTGAAATAGACAGCAAGTAGATAGCTAGCTCGATAGCCAGCCAGCTAGACAGCCATATAGCTAATGACCTTTGACACGGAGACCCTCTGAAGCCGATCGACGACGATCGCAGCGTCAATCGTCGGAGAAATCGCCCGGTACGCGCTTCCACCGGCGGCGAGTGTTTATTGTCCGGGTGATATTCGACACCCGCGGAATAACGAGCTTGTTATGGTGAGTGATGGGCTTTCGCGACGCCTCGGCGGGCTCAACGCCGTGGCAGGTGTGAACGGGTCAAAGTGTCAACCGCGAGGTGACGGCGAGGTGAGAGACGAGCAAAAAAAAAATAAAATCCCACAGATGATGTTCTTGCGCCTCCGGGCTTTGTGTGTGTGTGTGTGTGTGTGTGTGTGTGTGTGTGTGTGTGTGTGTGTGTGTGTGTGTGTGTGTGTGTGCGCTTCAGGCAGCGCATTAGTAAGAGGAGATGTCGGCAGGAGAATGCCTCCTTATCTCGAGGGCAAAGTGCTTTTTTACTCTCTGACATAACTTCCGCGGTTAAGACGTAAGAGAGCGGCGTTTTCTGTGGATTCCAAAAACAAAACAAAACAAAAAAAAATCTAAATTGGCCATTGAAAAAAAGATCAAGCAGAATCACAATCCTCTTTATCGGCCAGGTACAGTGATACCTCGGTTTACGAACTTAATTGGTTCCCAGAAATATGTGTAAGGCGAAAAGTTCATCTGCCAAACATTTATTTCCCATAAGAAACCATTAAAATGAGAATAATCCGTTCCCAGGTCCCAAAAAAAAAACATAATTTTCTACAAAATAAGCCTTAAAACTACACAAAATAGACCTTATTTTATGTATAATAAATGTGCTATTGTATTGTAATTAAAGAAATAAACTGTACTGTATAATAAAGTTGTTTTATTAACCTTTGTGATGGTCAATGATGTAGTTGCCTCTTGATGATATCCGAGTGGAGTTGCCATGCTTTCTGGGCCATAATACCCTAACTCACACGGTCCCCTGCTAGCTGCTTTTAATTAATCCAAATCAACCTCTTCTATTGCCTGAGACCGTTGCTTAGACAACACAGAAACACCCTTAATAACTTCCTTGTTCTTAATGATGGTAGCAATGGTCGACTTAGCGTACTGGTAGTGGGACGCTAAGTCACACACACCTCGTTGGTGTTTTTTGGATGAGATCCTTCTTCTGCTCGACCGTCATTTTCTTTTGTGTCGTCTTTGGCTTAACACTAGCCTGTGGTGGGGTCTCTTTCGCTCCGATAATAGCAAAAGTACTCCACTCGATAATAAACCATGTCTGCACTCAAAGTAAGTGGGTGTGGAAAACTAGCCAAAAATATACTCTCGCAAATTTAATGAAATTTAATTTAATATGGAGGATACTAATAGAGGCTAATCGAATCGAATCGAATGCTGGATCGGTAGCGCCTGCCTGAGAGGGAGTCGCTGGAAAAGGTGGTGGGCAGGGTACGGAGGGTCCAGTAGTATTTTTTTCCGTGTCTTCCCAATGTCACTGCAGCGCTGAGTTGTGCTGGGCTTCCGAAGCGGCTCGCTGGTCTTGGGTTACCGGGCAAACAAACTTTGGGCCGGCAGAAAATCCATTAGCGCTATCGCTAAACACAGGCGCTCGCATTCGCGCGCCGGCCCCTGCCCGCACGCTCGCGTTCAGGCACTTGATTGCAAACACGTGTGGCCGAAGTGAGCTGACGGCACTCGACGGGCGTGTCGGCCTGGGCCCGCTCCATTAGCTACGCTAATAAATACGCATTTGGAATTTCTCCGGCGGCGCTCACAAAGTGTCTCAGTAAATCGGGCCTTGAAATCCCATTCAGGACGCTTTCATTTGTTTGTTTGTTTTTTTTTTGCAAAGACCCCAAGAGTGCATTTCATGCGCAACAGAACTCAGTATGCTTACGTTACGTCATTAAAAATATGTGCTGCTGTGAAGCAGCAGCAATCAGAGTTGGGGATTTAAAAGTCAAGAAGTCAAAAAGTAGATAAAATGAATGAATGAATGAATGAATAGTGGGAAAGAGCGAGAGAGAGAGAAAGAGATCTGATAGCTAACTAGCCATCGAGCTCGCTAGCCATCTAGCAAATGTACCCATTGTGGGACTATTAAAGGCTTCTTCTCATTCTGATTCCTAGCCAACTAGATAGCTAACTCGCCAGGTATCTAGCTGATAGATAGATAGATAGATAGATAGATAGATAGATAGATAGATAGATAGATAGATAGATAGATAGATAGATAGATAGATAGATAGATAGATAGATAGATAGATAGATAGCTAACTCGCCATCTAGCTAGCTGATAGATAGATAGATAGATAGATAGATAGATAGATAGATAGATAGATAGATAGATAGATAGATAGATAGATAGATGGATGGATGGATGGATGGATGGATGGATGGATGGATGGATGGATGGATAGATAGATAGATAGATAGATAGATAGATAGATAGATAGATAGATAGATAGATAGATCCGATAGCTAACTCGCCATCTAGCTAGCTAATAGATGGATAGATAGATAGATAGATAGATAGATAGATAGATAGATAGATAGATAGATAGATAGATAGATAGATAGATAGATAGATTTGATAGCTAACTCGCCATCTAGCTAGCTAATAGATGGATGGATAGATAGATAGATAGATAGATAGATAGATAGATAGATAGATAGATAGATAGATAGATAGATAGATAGATAGATAGATAGATAGATAGATAGATAGATAGATAGGTAGGTAGGTAGGTAGGTAGCTAGCTAGATAGATAGATAGATAGATAGATAGATAGATAGATAGATAGATAGATAGATAGATAGATAGATCCGATAGCTAACTCGCCATCTAGCTAGCTAATAGATAGATAGATAGATAGATAGATAGATAGATAGATAGATAGATAGATAGATAGATAGATAGATAGATAGATAGATAGAAAGGTAGCTAACTAGCTAACTGATATATGGATAGATTGATCCAATAGCTAACTAGCCATCTAGCTAGCCATCTAGCATGTTGAAAGATAGATAGAGCCAATATCTAGCTAACTAGGCACTGGCTAGCTAGCCAACTAGCTAACTCTGTAATATTGTGGGTGTATGTGCCCCGTTGTAACGATCTCGCAGAGAACCGCAGCTGGGCCATTTTTTTTTTCATGGTGTGCGTGCACGTTTGACAAATGCCGTGTGACAACGGCGCGCGGCGGCCCCCCTTTTTCCGCCGCCTCTTTTGCGCCACCGGCCGTCACCGTGCATTCGCACCTCATCATTCGCATTCTCTGTGGCGTATTAGCGCCGGCCGTTACAACCGATAGGGTTTCGGCGGTCAGATGCGCTGCAACCCGAGACCGTCCGTCTCGGGGCCCCTAACGCAATTTCTGCGTGCGGTTTCTCACCAACGCAAAGTTGGCCTGAAAATATGTGGGCGTAATGAAGGCCAGGGATGCGGGTTGGGCAGAGGGCGAGGAGGCCGCCGGTGTCGGGTTACCCGGACGGACGTGTTTTCCAATCTTATTTATAACTGGAGTGAAAGTGTCCACGCGAGAAGGTCCCGACTTTTGCTTTTGCCTCTCACTGGAGCATCCTTTGAAATGAGTGCTCGGGTAGCGGACTGGTCCAGCTGCGACTTTGCCGCTTTGAGTTTTTGGAGACTTTGGTTGAAGTCTAATCTATCTATCTATCTAATAGATATTGGATCTATCTATCCATATATCAGTTAGCTAGTTAGCTACCTATCTTTCTATCTATCTATCTATCTATCTATCTATCTATCTATCTATCTATCTATCTATCTATCTATCTATCTATCTATCTATCTATCTATCTATCTATCTATCTATCTATCTATCTATCAGCTAGCTAGATGGCGAGTTAGCTATCGGATCTATCTATCTATCTATCTATCTATCTATCTATCTATCTATCTATCTATCTATCTATCTATCTATCTATCTATCTATCTATCTATCTATCTATCTATCTATCTATCTATCTATCTATTAGCTAGCTAGATGGCGAGTTAGCTATCGGATCTATCTATCTATCTATCTATCTATCTATCTATCTATCTATCTATCTATCTATCTATCTATCTATCTATCTATCTATCTATCCATCCATCCATCCATCCATCCATCCATCCATCCATCCATCCATCCATCCATCCATCCATCCATCCATCCATCCATCCATCTATCTATCTATCTATCTATCTATCTATCTATCTATAAGCTAACAAGCTCGGTGTCAAATATCTCTTTCTGTCTGTCTGTCAGTGTTTGTCGCTATATCCCTCTATCCATCCAGCATCAATCAAGCTTGCCAGCTGTTTATTGATTGATTGATTGATCGATATGGCTCGCTGGCGAGTTATTTATCTGCCAAACTAGCTAGCTAGATAGCTATTTATCCACCGAGCTTTCTTGCTATTTCTTTCTCAAACTAGCTAGCGCTTTTTCTATCTTGCTATCTAGCGAGCTATCAAGATAATGTAGACCGCCAACATTTCGTTTTGCTCCTTAGAAGCGTAAACGTTCCCGTCGGCGTCCCGTTAAAGCGGCAACCCGACGTGTACGCGGCGCTTTCACATCGGTCGTGAATCGGGCGATGGAAGAGCCACATGGTCCCGCTTTACGACTCAGCCGTGAGAACAGCCCAGAATCTGGAATAGCATTCACCGTCAGAGGAACTCAAAGCCAAAGTATTTGCATCTGCCGGCCAGCAAACGACACCGGAAAATCGTTAACATGCGCTATGCTAGCCGCAGTTCATCCTCAATGGCGCACCGGCAAAAACGTTGCCCCCCTCGTCCAGAGCGACCCGACACCGAAAAGTGTTTTTGATGGCCTGTGGGGAGCGCAAGTGAGGTCGCCACTGGAGAAGAAGACGATCGATAAAGTGGGAGGGATTTAGTGCATCATCAAAGTGACTATTGGAGGGGGGGGGGGGGGGTGGTAGCGGTGTGGGGTCTTGCTCCGCGGGGATCGCCTTTCACTGGCTATCATTTACACAAGCATGCACAGTCCCTTTATGGACTTCCAGCAGACTTTAAACGGACACAACGAGACGTTCGCCAAGGGAGGAAACACAAGAAAAATTCGCAAGAGATGTGAGAAGTTTCCTCTGAATAATAATAATAATAATAATAATAATAATAATAATAATAATACATTTAATTTGTAAGCGCCTTTCAAAACTCTCAAGGTCACTTTACAGTCACTGGATCAGTTTTTCTGTGGGTCTGTCTGTCTGTCTGTCTGTCTGTCTCTCTCTCTCTCTCTCTCTCTCTCTCTCTCTCTCTCTCTCTCTCTCTCTCTCTCTCTCTCTCTCTCTCTCTCTCTATCTATCTATCTATCTATCTATCTATCTATCTATCTATCTATCTATCTATCTATCTATCTATCTATCTCTCTCTCTCTCTCTATCTATCTATCTATCTATCTATCTATCTATCTATCTATCTATCTATCTATCTATCTATCTATCTATCTATCTATCTATCTATCTATCTATCTATCTATCTATCTATCTATCTATCTCTCTCTCTCTCTCTCTCTCTCTCTCTCTCTCTCTCTCGCTCTCTCTATCTATCTATCTCTCTCTCTATCTATCTATCTATCTATCTATCTATCTATCTATCTATCTATCTATCTATCTATCTATCTATCTATCTATCTATCTATCTATCTATCTATCTACAGAAGTCACTAAAATAGAATAGTAAGACAAATAGAAAGCTAGCTAGCAAGCCAATAAATAGCTAATAGCTAACCGGCTACAA
Organism: Hippocampus bargibanti; assembly: GCF_051943395.1. Classification (NCBI taxonomy): domain Eukaryota; kingdom Metazoa; phylum Chordata; class Actinopteri; order Syngnathiformes; family Syngnathidae; genus Hippocampus; species Hippocampus bargibanti. The sequence continues at coordinate 1,679,749 of NC_142746.1, read as the reverse complement.
TAACATTCCACTCATCCGTAAAATTTGAAGAGAAAAGACAAGCAAGGGAACCAGCCATCAATGAAAACTAATGCTAATGCTAAGTTTCCATTGCCACGTATGGACAGCGGTTAATTTTGTCACGCTTGGTGCTGATGAAACAATTTGGATTTTATTGTCCTTGTCCCTGATCAAACATGGCGAAAAGAAAAAAAAAATAATAATAATAATAATAATAATAATAATAATAATACATTTCATTTGTAAGTGCCTTTTAGAACTCTCAAGGTCACTTTACAGTCATTGGATTAGTTTCTCTGTGGGTGAGCAGCGACAGCCACATGTGCCAACGTTCACTCAACCCGGAATAACTCAAATAACTAAAAAGCTAGTTAGATAGCTATTAGATACCCAATAGACAGTCTGCCAGCTAGCTAATAGACAGCCAGCTAACCCGCCAGCCAGCTAATAGATAGCTAGATAGCTGTATAGATAGCAAATAGATAGCCAGCTAGATAGCTAATAGATAGCCAGCTGGATAGCTAATAAATAGCCAGCTGTTAGCCTGCCAGCTAGCTGGATAGATAGCCAACCAGCTAGTGAACAGATATCCAATAGATAGCTAGCCAGCTGGATAGATAGCTAATAGATAGCCAATAGACAGTCAGTCAGCTAGCTAATAGACGGCCAGCTAACCAGCCAGCCAGCTAATAGATAGCTGGATAGATAGCAAATAGATAGCCAGCTAGATAGCTAATAGATAGACAGCTAGCTAGCTAATAAGATAGCCAGCTGTTAGCCTGCCAGCTAGCTGGATAGATAGCCAACCAGCTAGTGAACAGATATCCAATAGATAGCTAGCCAGTTGGATAGATAGCTAATAGATAGCCAATAGACAGTCAGTCAGCTAGCTAATAGACGGCCAGCTAACCAGCCAGCCAGCTAATAGATAGCTAGATAGCTGGATAGATAGCAAATAGATAGCCAGCTAGATAGCTAATAGATAGACAGCTAGCTAGCTAATAAGATAGCCACCTATTAGCCTGACAGCTGGCTGGAGAGATAGCCAACAGATAGCCAGCCAGCTTGCGAGATAGCTATTAACATTCTTGGCCACTTGCTTGTCGAGCAGATTTTCAAAGGCCACCCTCAAGTCGGCCGGTCATCAAGACGCCATTTTAGGAAATCGGACACGGTGAACCAACGGAAAACACAAAACGCTCATTTCATCATCCTGAGATAAATAAACCAGCCGTCTGCTAATGGAGCTAGCGTTTGGCAAATGTAAACGCTTCTGCAAGAAAAAAACCAACACGTGTGGGCACTTTTAAGCCAAATGAGTTAGCAAAAGTGAGCAAGTGAGCTCGGCATTTGATTTGACACGAAAACAAACAGTCCCGCGCTGCTAAATGGCTAACGTCAACGTCAGTCGTGAAGTGTAAAGAAAATTCAGTCATGCTCCAATGCGCACGCAGGAAAAATAGACTCACGCGCGTCACGTCGGTTTCCAATGCGGCCGATGTGCCGCCGCAACTCCCACTTTTCTTATGGAAAAAAAGAAATAAGCCGCTCGGCCCAAAAAGTTTATTTGGAGGTGAATTAAAACAGCGGTCGGGGTAAGTCGCGTGTGATTTTGAGGGTGTGTTTTTTTTTTTCTGTCTTTGCGCTTGTCAATACAGAAAAGGAGAACGTGGGCCGAAATGAAAAATACAAGCGTGAAACTCGCCCCGGGTCCGTTTGACTGAGCTCAATTTCCCGAGGGTAGCGCCATGGGATTGGCCTGAATGCACCGATACCCAAAATGGCCCATTTCTTGGAGAAAAATTACGATCAGCCGGCGTCCGATTCTCGCTTTGACCGGAATGATCTGAGACTGCTGAATAAGCTGAATAAAAAAACAAATTGTCAATGTCAACAGAAATGTGGGGAGTGGAACACTGTGAAATATAAAACAATTGATTTTGACAAGATTCTTGTGACAATTGCATACGCTCCAAGCGTCGCCATCCCGCAAAAAAAAAAAACTAAAACCTTAAAAACAATGCGACTCATCTATTTAAAAGCGTGGACTCGCTGTGTTGCCCCTCCAGGGCTACATGGGCCACTGTGGGGTGTGTTCCACATTTTTAATGAAAAAAAAAAAACAAAAACAACATCAATTCATCTATTTAAAAACTTGGACTAAATGTGTTTATCCTCCAGGGCTGAAGGGGGCGCTGTGGGGTATGTTTCACATTTTTTTCCAAATGAAATAATAATAATAATAATACATTACATTTTAAGCGCCTTTCAAAGCTCTCAAAGACACTTTACAGTCACAGACAAGCATAGGTACTATAATAAAATAAATACAATCACAAATAGAATGCAATAAATAAAATACAATTATAAATAGAAACAAGAGAGAGAGCTACACAGAAAATGCAATTTTGAGATGGGACTTGAAGGTGGGAAACCTCCCTGACCGAAAAAAAAGGACACATTGTAGCAGTCCTTCCATCACCTCAATGCTTGTTTGGTCTGAAAACCTCGTATTGCACCAGAAAGAGCCAGACGAGGGCGTCCAAGCTCCATGGAAGGAATTTATCAGCCTGTGGAAACGGGCTGATTCATTCCTCACAGGAGCTCGGTGGCCATTTTCTGCCTCTTTTTGGGTGAGACATTTCCCCCCAATGAATAAATTATTTCATCGATTGCAAACATGTATGCTTTCCTCTTCAGAACTATTTGAATCATATTCATAACTGGATGTGTAACAAGAAAGCATATTCTCCGAATCTGAAGCCATTGTTTGGATTCTCCAGTAATGCAAGACGTCTTGGCGATGTCACGAACTGGGGGCGGGACTTTCTGAAAATGCCCAATTCGCACCTCAATTTTTTTTTGCAGATTTTGGACACTTTAAGTCATTTTTATTGGTGTTTTGCATTTGAATTTGAACATGGACTAGATGTATTGATCCTTCAGGGCTACAGGGGGTGCTGTTGGGTATGTTTTAGCTTTTATTATGGAAATAAAACCAAAATAAACCTCCAAAACAAAGCAACTCATCAATTTAAAAACTTAGACTAGATGTGTTGATCCTTCAGGACTAAAGGGGGCGCTGCGGGGGTATGTTCGGGTGGTTTTTTTTTTATGGAATAAAACAAAACAAAAACAACCTCAACTCATCTATTTAAAAACATGGACTCGATGTATTGATCCTCCAGGGCTTCAGGGGGCGCTGTGGGTAATGTTTAGCATGTTTTTTTCCCAAATGAAAACATAACCCCCCAAAAAAAAAAAAAAATAAATAAAACAACCACCAAAACACAGCAACTCATCTATTTAAAAACATGGACTACGATAATAGATCTATTAGCCAACTAGCTTGCTTTGTATCTATTTGGGTTACTTCCGGGTTGAGTGAACGCTGGCGTGTGTGGCTGCTGCTGCTCACCCACAGAAAAAAACTAATCCTGGGACTATAAAGTGACCTTGAGAGTTTTGAAAGGCGCTTAGAAATGAAATGTATTGTTATTATTATTATTACCTGTAAATGTGTATATCCTCCAGGGCTACAGAGGGCGCTGTAGGCTAGAATTTTGTTTCCTTTCGGAATGCGCCCGCTTCTACATTCTTTATCTTGATGACAGCTGGCCAAAGCTAAACCGGGAGTGGCAGCGAAACCGAGCCCCCCCCCCCCCCCCCCCCCCCCCCCATTGCCCCGGCCTTTATTGCGCCTCATTATGCAAATGAGCTGCTCCTCGATCGTCCAAGCGCTGAGGCAACACCCAATAGACTTATTGATCGGTTTTGCGACTGAGAACGCTGTTGACAGTCCCAATTTCTCCGCTTATAAACCCACCGGCAAGCGTTGCGTGTCTCCGTTAAATGTTCTGGAAATGGCGGCGAAAATGTTTACAAGTCAGCGACTCCCCCCCCCCCCCCCCCCCCAAAAACAATCTCATTGATTGGAGCAGATTATTTTCATCAGTCGTGATCCCTTCTCTTCAGACTCCGCATCCGCCGCATGTAAAAAAATATCGCGGCAGAAGGCAGATTGGCTTCAAGTGAGGGTCAAAAGGGGGGGGGGGGGGGGTTGTAATTCGATCGACAAGACCCCCTCGCCTGCCCGCCTCGCTCGCCGAATTACACCTTAAACTTCTTTCAAAGCAATTTGCACCAATCCGAGTGCCACTTGTTAGAAAATAGGTTCAAATGGACTATATAATTCACAATAATATAATATGATTATATAAACATAAACTCTATTTGCTCGATAGATAGAAAGCTGGCTAGCTAGCTATCTAGCTAGCCCGATCTCTATTTGCTATCTAGCTGCTAGCTAGATCTCTATTTGCTTTCTAGCTGGCTGGCTATATATCTATCGAGCCAGCTATTAGCTATGTGTTTGCTAGCAAGCCAGCTTTCTATCTATTTCAGTTACTTTCGGGTTGAGTGAACACTGGCGCGTGTGGCTGCCGCTGCTCACTCACAGAAAAAGTGATTCTGTGACTGTAAAGTGACCTTGAGAGTTTTGAAAGGCGCTTAGAAATGAAATTTATTCTTATTGTTATTCTTTGTATTGTTCAATATCGATATTAAAAAAAAAGACAGACATTGATAACAATGATTATAACCGAAAATATTTTGGTTTTCCACCAAAATCGGTTTTCCAACAGTTTTCTGGAATGGATTATGGTCGAAAAGCCAACTTTTACTGTATTTGCGCTGAAACTGTATCTTAGCTGTATATGTCCTATTTTTTTAGTCAGTGTGGCTAATCTATCTGTCAGCTAGCTATCTAGCTAGCTCCCTAACTGGCTAACTATTGGCAATCTATTTGCCGTCTATTAGCTACAGTATCTGGCTGGGTGGCTAGCTAAACATTTAGCTGGCTATCTATTAACTTAATGGCAAGCTAGCAATCGAGCTATCTGTTAACTATCTATTAGCTAGATAGCTCGCTTTCTATCGATTGGAGTGTGTTATTATTTTTATTAATAATAATTATTATTATTATTACTTGGGAAGAATCGGCCGGTGCAAGAAGGGAAACGACAATCCTCAGTGCCAGGCTTCTACCTCCCCCCCCCCCCCCCCCCCCTTCAACCCTCCGCCCGCCTCGTGTGCGCGTGTGTTTTTAGCCTTGATAGCTCGGGGAAGTATCTGTTTACTTTGTGATTACAGACAATTTGAGTGTCGCGGCCCAGTAAATTCAAACCAGTCACTTGGCCAGATTGGCCCGGACAGCATCATCAAGCCACACACACACACACACACACACACACACACACACACACTCGCGGTTTGAGGCGGCTTGGGCCAAGTCCCCCCGCCCCCCCACCCCGTACCCCTTCCCTCCCTCCCCACGGTGGTGTTTTCCCCTCAAAGGCAAATAAACGTTGATATGTAATTAGGTCCAATTGTGTATATTTTCACGTCCATTTCCCGCCGAGTGGCGGGCGGGGCGGGGCGGGCCGAGGCCTCTTAAGAGCGCAGCAAGTGCACCTTGATCAAGCCGTCACCCGCCGTCCTGAAAGAGGGCCATTGATTGGCCGACAGCCTCCTTGGCTGGGGCAACATTAAGAGCTTGTGTGCCGGGCTCGGCCTCGGGCGCCGCGTGTTTGGTCTGCGCCGGAACGCCGGCGGCCCGTCGCCAAAACACTGTCGCAGAGTCAATATTTGGCCTGCCGTCGAGGCCCCGAGTGCGAATTGTTGGGCGAATCTGAAGCGGTAAGACTCATCTTGCCATTTTCACGCTCGACCACGCTCGATCAATTGTTGATACAGTAAAGTCTGGTTATATTGATATCTGTTATATCGATAGTACTGCTTATTACGATACTATTTCTATGAACGCAAGGAGAAAATTTACATGCCGCAGGATCGGATATATCGATAGTCCGGTTATATCCATATTTTTTCCGACTCCCGAGAATATCGATATAACGAGACTTTACTGTATTTTAATTCATTGACTGGCAGACGGTGTGCAAAAATGTGTCCATTTTTGGACACTTTTTGTCATTGTCACTCCAATCCCAGGACCTACAGAATATTGAGTTTTAGGACTACATCAACATTCAATGCAGCGTGAGAAACCTTAGACTGTCTTCTTTCATCAGAAAAAAAAGAGTTAATTCCCAAATTATATGAGTCTGGAGTTATCAGAGCTTGAAATGAGGGCATATGTCCAAAATACAATGCAATACAGACATACATGTATTGATTTATATAGCTAGCGCTTTAACAACAATTTAGATTAACCTTTATTTGTCTAACGGTGGGGAAATTGACATTTACATCAACATTCAGTGCAGCGTAAGAAACCTGAGACTGTTAATTCCTAATTTATATGGTTCTGGAGTTACTTGAGCTTGAAATGGGGGTGGCTGTACAAAATACAATGCAATACTGTGATACCTCAGCTTACAAACTTAATTGGTTCCCAGAAAGTGTGTGTGTAAGTGAAAAGTTTGTCTTCCAAACATTAAGTTCCCCTAAGAAACAATAAAAATGAGAATAATCCGTTCCCAGGTCCCAGTAAAACATAATTTTGTACGAAATGAGCCTGAAAGCTACACAAAATATACCTTATGTTATGTATAATAAATTTGCTACTGGATTGTAATGGAAGAAATAAAGTGTACTGTACAATAAAGTAATGTTATTTACCTTTGTGATGATCGTTGTCAATTGGAACTTCCAGGTTGCCTCTTGATGATATCCGAGTGAAGTTGCCGTGCTTTCTCGGCAATAATACCCTCACCCACACTGTCAACTGCTAGCTGCTTTTCGTTAATCCAAATCAAGTTTTTCAACCTCTTCTATTATATATTGATTTATATAGCGCTTTAACAACAGCTAAAGTTGTAACAAAGCGCTAACATAGACAAAAAAAGCAAATGCTGCCCCCTAGTGGACGTTAATAAAAAACAATCAGATGGCTGACCAGCGCTTTATCGGCACCGCCCAAAAAAAATTACCAAAACCCCCAAAAAATTCGGCAACGGCGCTCATTTTCAATTCCCGAATAAATTCGGGAATAGCAGTGAATGAGTTAATATCACACATCAAATTGGATCCCTGCGGCGTCACCGCCTTTGAACGATCCACGTGACTGATCGCCGCCGCAAAAACAAAAAAAAATGTCGGCCCGAGCGCATTAGCGCTAATAACGCTCATTACTCCACAACAATGTCCAGAGCACTTGTCAACGTGATGATTAATGGCCGGCTGGCCTTTTTTTTTTTTTTTTTTTTTTTTTTTTTTTTTTGGGGGGGGGGGGGCTCTCAAACTACCTCCAAGTAAAAAAATAAGCGGGTGGGCAGCATCATTACGGATTATTCACACCTTTGTGTCGTAGCGCTACTGGTGTGGATGAAAGCATTTCAAGTTTTCGTCATTCCTATCGTACCTTATATATCGTCCCAAATAAGTAAACACCATTCAAATAACCCCACCGGAGTGACTCCAAATGATTCGGCTTGCTAGCATGACTTCACCCCCCCCCCCCCCCCCAAAAAAAAAAAAAAAAATGGTGTGTTTTGACTTTTCTGCGCTTGTGGTCGGCGAGCTCACGTCTTGCCGTTTCCTGTCATTGATCACAAGCGTCTTTCTTTCTTCTTCTTTTGCAGACGGGCACAGAGAAACTTGATCATGACCAACTTCAGCTACCAGGGGACAGTGTGAGTGAGGGTATTATCGCCGAGAAAGCACGGCTACTTCACTCGGATATCATCAAGAGGCAAGTACATCAACGACCATCACAAAGGTCAACAAAACAACTTTATTATACAGTACAGACGCTTTGATCCTCTCCTCTTTCATCTGAAACTGCTTCGTGTAACAAAGAGGGTACAGAAAGTGCTTAAGAATGAATGATTGTGTCTTTGTGTTGTCATGTTATTTGCTATGTTGTTTTTTTTTTGTTGCTCTTTTGACTTCAAGATGGCGCCGCGAGAGTGACTGCCTTTCCAGCAGCTCCTGTATTTTGTTTTTCTACGTTCAGTTCTCTCATCAGTTTGCTGCTGTGAAATGTAAATTTCTCCACTGCGACACTATTAAAGGCCAATCCAATCCAATCCAATAGATAGCTAATACCTAGCGAATAGATAGCTAATAGCTTGCTAGCTATATAGCTAATAGATACAGTAGCTAGCTAAATAGCTGTATAGCAGCTAAAAGAGAGGAAAACACACCCCGATTCCTCCGCACGAAAAAACGGCAATCCATTGTAAATCGATGTTTTTCTAATGTTCATTATTGATTAGGAAAACAAAAGCAGACATTGATTACATTGATTATAATGGGAAATCAGGATCAATCTGTTGATGAGGAAAACAAAAGCAGGCATTGATTACATTGATTATAATGGGAAATCAGAGTCAATCTGTTGTCCATGTTTCGGTTTTCAACCAAATCGGTTTTCGAACAGGTTTCCGGAACGGATTATGGTAGAAAACCAAGGTTTGACTGTAATTGGATTGGATTGGATTGGATATAATATAATACAATACACAATAATAATATAACAATACAATATAATATAATATAATATAATATAATATAATATAATATAATATAATATAATATAATATATAATGGAAACGTAATGAAGTCATTTGCACATTTTTTTTCAAGTGGGCGGGCATAAAACAGCATCTCGCGCAGCTCATCTCGGAATGTCAAATTTGCATACCGCTGGTGTGATTGACAGGGTGGTAGCATTGGAGGGGGTGGGGGCTGCTGTTGTTTTGATTGTGAACACAGAAAATCACCAAAATCCACAAAGTTCGAAGGTCATGATTGACAATTGATCAAATATGATCAAAGCATGTTGCTAACCGTCAAGAATAAAAAAAAATTGTTTCTTGAGACTTGCTACGTCGTGAGTGAGGCACAAGATTATTTTTCGTCGGATATGTTAACTCATTCACTGCCATTCCCGAATTTAATTGAAAATTTCACATAGATCGCCATTAGGGTTTTGGTTTTTCTTACAAAGGTTGCAGATAAAGCGCTGGTAAGACCTCTGGCAATGTTTTTCCTTTCCACGAGGGGGCAGCATTAGCCTTTTGTCCATGTTAGCGCTTTTTTACAGCTTCAATCAATACAGATGTATTGCATTGTAGTTTGTACCCCCATTTCAAGCTCAGATAACTCCACAACCATATAACTTAGGAATTAACTCTTTTTTTTTCTGATGAAAGAAGAGAGTCTAAGGTTTCTAACGATGCATCGAATGTTGATGTCATCCTACAACTCAATACAGTGACACCTCGGCTTACGAACGCTTTTGTTATCGAGTGGAGTACTTTTGCTTTTTTTGGGAGCGAAAAAGACCCCACCAGAGGCTAGTAATAAGTCTAAGAACACATTAAAGAAAATGATGGTCGAGCAGAAGAAGGAGATAATCCAAAAACACCAACAAGGTGTGCGTTTGTGTTACTTAGCGTCCCAGTACCAGTACGCTAAGTCGACCATTGCTACGTGTAGTTAAAGTTGTTTCTGTGTCGTCTACGCAACAGTCTCAGGCAATACAAGAGGTTGAAAAACTTCTGTTGATTTGGAAAAGCAGCGAGCAGGGGACTGTGTGAGTGAGGGTATTATCGCCGAGAAAGCATGGCAATTTCACTCGGATATCTTCAATAGGCAACTATATCAACGACCATCACAAACGTCAATAAAACGACTTGATTATACAGTACAGTTTATTTCTTTTATTACAATATAATAGCACATTCATTAGACATAAAATAAGGTATATTTTGTGTAGTTTTAAGGCTTATTTAGTAGAAAATTGGGTTTTATGGGGAGCTGAGAACCGATTATTCTCATTTTAATGGTTTCCTATGGGAAATTAATGTTTGGAAGATGAACTGTTCGCCTTACACACACTTTCTGGGAACCAATTAAGTTTGTAAGCCGAGGTATCACTGTTGTACATTGTATTTTGTACATCTGCCTCATTTCAAGCTCATATAACTGCATATCCATATCACTTAGGAATTAACTCTTTTTTTTCCGATGAAAGAAGAGAGTGTCAGGTTTCTTACGCTGCATTGAATGTTTATGTCGTCCTAAAAGTCACTATTGCAAGTTACTGTTGCAGAAAAGTTTGACCCTTTCATGATTGTCTCCGCGGTTTCAAAAGCGGTCAAAAGCGCCACATATTTGTCACTTTTAAAAAATAATAAAACGTCACAAAATGTGTTGCCGTGATGATGACAAGGATTTTTTTTTTCTTTGAATGTGTCCATCTCTTGTCATCAGAATCAGAATCATCTTTATTGCCAAGTATTTAGAACACACAAGCAATTTGTTTCCGGTAGAACACGCTGCACTAGTATCATCATCAAAAAAATTGCAACGAGGCACTATACAGTTCTATTTGGGTGACTGTTTAGATAGTAGTTATTATTAGTTAATGGCGATGGGAAGAAGCTGTTTAAATGTATGCTGGATTTGGTGCGCATGGATCGTTATCGCCTGGAAAAGGTGGTGGGCAGGGTTCAGAGGGTCCAATAGAATTTTTTTTGCACCCTTGTTTGGATTCTTGCAGCGTGCAAGTCCTCGAGAGTGGGTAGGTCGGCGGCCATGATTTTTTCTGCTGTCATCTGTATTACAGTATTATTATTATTATTATTATTATTATTATTATTATTATTATTATTATTATTATTATTATTATTAGCTAGCTATCTAACTTATCCTGTGACTATAAAGTGACCTTGAGAGTTTTGAAACGTGCTTAGCAGGAAAGTGATGAAAGGAATGAAAGTAGAAAAACAAAATACAGGAGCTGCTGGAAAGGCAGCCATTCTCGCGGCGCCGTCTTGAAGTCAAAAGAACAAAAAAACTACATAACAAATAATATAACAACACAAAGACACAGAGAGTCATTCTTTCTTGAGTACGTTATGTGCTCTCTTTGTTACATGAAGCAGTTCTAGATGAAAGAGGAGAGGATCAAAGCGTCTTTTCACCAGTGGATCATCAAGGGACATCAAGGTGGAATGTGCACGTCGACTACAAGCTAAATGTTGAAAGCAGTTTCACATCCGCATCGGCGCTCTGCGCTGACGCTCCTTTCTTCTTACCGCGGGCTCCTCAATCCATCCAACCATTGACTGTCCAACAGCACCGACCTTTCCGCTGAACAAAGCGGGGCTGTGAAGATGCTGCCCATTACAGGCAGCATATTCTTATTCTTATTCTTATTCTTATTCTTATTCTTATTATTAGCTGTCTATTGGCTAGCTAGCTATCTAACTTACCCTTTGACTGTAAAGTGACCTTGAGAGTTTTGAAAGGCGCTTATACATGAAATGTATTATTATTGTTATTATTATTATTATTATTATTATCTGTTGTTGGCATTACACGTCCGAATCGGGGGGCCCCCGTCGCCAAGACAGTTTTTAATCACGGGCGTCGCCCCCCCCCCCCCTCCCAGCCCCTCCCAGGCCGCCTTATTGCCTGCGGCGTCGGCATGCGCGCACCTCCGGGACGCCCAATTAGCCCCCAATGGCATTACTGCTGTCTCATTAGCATTAAAGAGAACAAATAAAATAAACGCAGGCTACTTTTCCAGGGGGAGGACGGGTGAGCGGAAGGGGGGGGGGGGCACTCGCAATATTTGATTGACTCGATTTGAGGCAATCTCATTTGCTTATACGCATCATCCTTGACTGGCTTGAGTTTGTAACCACAGGAAATTCTTTTTTCCTGGGTGTGGGTGGGGGGGGGCAATAAAAGTGATTTCATTTGCAGTGTGTTGTGGTCACAAATTCCAGTAGATGCCAAGGTTTTGGGGGGGGGGGGGAGGAGATCATGTGACCCCCCCCCCCCCCCCCACCTTCTGCCAATTGGTTCCCGCTCCCAACAGGCGGAAAACTAGCCACTTCCTTATTGAATTCAGCCAAATTAGCAAGACGCCATTCAAAGCCGACCCGGATGGAGTCCTTCATTTTGCAATTTGCATGCGTGTGTTCGTCTCTCTGCGATTGGCCGGCGATCGCTTCATTGTGTCTGCCAATTACTTTATTTAGTTTTTTAAAGATCAAATAGGTTAAGGCAGTGCCTGAAATAACGTCTGCCCGGACACCCGGGGCGTGCAATTTACAAAGCCTGTTTGCTTTATTCCATAAAGCAATTGATGTTGATGTTGTCCTAAAACTCAATACTCTGTGAGTGACAATGACTATAACCCAGGCACTGGAGTGGTCACAATTTTGCACATTGTCTGCCAGTCAATGACTTAATTACTGTATTTCTTTTTTTTTTGGCCAATATTTTAACCATATAAGGTTCTCAATGTCAAC